>NW_015160254.1:401233-411265 GCF_001447785.1 Gekko japonicus
ACTGACTATGCCAGTGGTGTCGCACTAGCACTATCACAGGATGTATTAGCTGGGATTTTATGGTACTGTATTTATATGTGTAATTGTTGGTTTTAACTGTATGTTGGTTTTAAATGGTTTGTAAGCCGCCCTGAGCCGCTTCGGCGGGGGGGCGGGGTAGAAATGTAATTAATTAATTAATATAAATAAATATATGAATGCTTTTCAATATTTAGTAAAATACAAAATCTGTGTATTTCTTTGGTAGAGAGCAATTCTTGTTCGGAAAGTTAGTAACCTATTCAAAAAATGGAAACAATTTTTCCAGAAATTTAGCAGAGCTTCTCAACTTGTTTATTGATGCTATCTGGTATGCCAGTTTGTCTGTAACTGTAGAGGGCGTGTTTTAATGAAAATGGTCTGTCCCCTACCTGTACTATGGTGGGGAAGGGAGGGAGCAAAATTGTTGACTTAAGAAGAAGAAGAGATTGGATTTATACCCCACCCTTCACTCGGAGTCTCAGAGCGGCTTACAAACTCCTTTCCCTTCACCTCCCCACAACAGACACCCTGCGAGGTAGGTGGGGCTTAGAGAGCTCTTTCCAGAACTGCCCTTTCAAGGACAGCTCTTGTCAGAACTAGGGGTTGCCCAAGGTCATCCAGCAGCTGCAGGTGGAGGAGTGGGGAATCAAACCTGGTTCTCCCAGATCAGAGTCCATACACTTAACCACTACACCAAACTAGCTGAGAAGTGTCTGAGGAGCTCCCGTAGGCATAAGTCCTGCTGATTGTGCCACGGACTAGGTGGGTCTTGGGGATTCTGGGAAACCCGTGCCCTTTGCGTTGCAAGTCTCCCACCTTGCCTGTGACCAAGGGGAGGTACTTCCTGGATGTTAAAAGTGCCTCACCCCCAAACCTCTGGAGGATGCACCTAGAGTACAGATTCATCTTCTCTCTGCCCCAACCACCAAATGATGCCTTCTTAAACACCAGGAAACATGTACACGCACACACATATTAATAACCAAACTTGCTTGACTAGAAAAAAAAGATTGGTGCATGCTCCAGTTTTGGCTGCTGGTTTGTTCTGTAAATATGGCCTATTTCAGCTAGTCATTTTCAGCTCTGAGGCTTGATGCTGAGGCTCAGGCCTGCCTGGGAGCTTTGGGGAGGGGAAGCTAGAGGTGCAGTGGCATCAGGGGTCCCTTTCCTACAAAGGCTTCGAAGCATGTCCTTGCGCTGGAGAGTGAGGCTATGGAGCTAGAAAGGGCAGAAGTGTCGGAGAGGCTGACCAGGTTTGTGGAGCAGATGTCTCCACAAATATTCATCTATTTTGGAGAGAGGAGAGCGACATTAATGAGCAACTTTCTCTTGTTCCAGACACTTATATCCAGAAAACCAAGAAACTTTATATTGACAGTCGTGCAAGAAGAAACCTGAGCTCCATCAACACAGAGTTACAGGATGTGCAGAGGATCATGGTAGCCAACATTGAGGAAGTCTTACAGCGAGGGGAGGCACTTTCAGGTAAGCGGGGGGGGGGGTGTAGAAGGGAGTCCAAGAAAGTGTAAGGATTCTGTTTTTCCCAGGATGATTAGACAAAGTTTTGAGATTCCACGAGTGTATCTGTCTACACAGATGGAAAGGGGAAACTGGGCCAAACTGCTCTTAGTAATGTAACTGTCTAATAGTTCCTAGGATAGGCAGCACAGTTTCACACTTTCCATATTTGTGACTTTAAAGGTTAAGATTCTTTCTTATTGGGGGGGGGGATCTGAACCTCACACTGCTGTTTATTAAGAGTATATAATGCCTGCTCTTCTTTTTAAGGTAAATACTCAAGGTAAGATGGCTTACACTTTTTTAAAAGGCACACAAAATAAATCGGCAGTCATTAAAAATATTTAAGCGCAAAGGACTTCCACATTTAAACAATTCTCACCTGACACCAGAAAGTCTCTTAAGGAAGAAGTCATCCAGCGGGCAAAGATGGTCACTCGGAAAGGCCTCGTGGGGTTTTCACCAATCCCATTTCCCCAGCTGGGGGTTCCCACAGTAAAGCTTCCCTGACCAGCCTCAGCATACAGGTGGGGGCATTTACCTTAGATCCAAGCCCTTTCGTACTTTGAAGCTTATCATCAGCTCTTTGTATTGGGCACAGGAGAACATTAGTAGTTCAGAAACCAGTAGGGGAACATTTTAGCCTTCCAGGACATGCTCATGTTGATTTTAAGGTTACTAGTCTCCTTCAGAAAAACTTCAGAGGTAGGCTCCAATATGGAAGTGCTGAATTATATTTCATTAACAAATTCAAGACAATGTACACCCTGGGCCTTAACAGGGATCTTGGACTCTTAATTCATTAGAGGCGCTAACATATTGCACATCCCGCTCTTAAAGATGCTGACTTGTTCCACTATTTCATTTTATCCTTTATTAGACTTTGTTCGCATTTTGCTTTGGTTCTGTTAAAGAGTGTCTCCTGACATTCGCAGTGTGTGTGGACAATCGCTCCTTCAGTTGCATCTTCTTTTCGAGTGGGTGCTCTTTGTAACATCTCTCCCCACCCTGGTATATAAAATCAGGCTCCAATGGTTGTATACTTCAGGCATCTGAAGAAGTGAGCTCTGGCTCATGAAAGGTGAGACTGAAGCCAAGTTTGTTGGTCTTCACCTTGCTGCTAGACTCCTACATAATTGGAACGAGATGGGAGGACAGTACTCACTTTAGCCAGCCTTTGTAAGCACTCTGGCCACAGCATTCGGAACCAGTAGGATGTATAGAAATACACACATACATTGGCAGAATGCAGCCCTAATAGAAGAAATGAAGGCATATAAATTTAAGTACTAATTTCAGATTTCCCCCCCCCTTTCCTATTTCCTTCTTTTCCAACAGCTTTAGATTCCAAGGCCAACAACTTGTCCAGTTTGTCCAAGAAATATCGTCAGGACGCAAAGTATCTGAACATGCGCTCCACCTATGCCAAGCTTGCTGCTATTGCTGTGTTTTTTATCATGCTGATTGTCTACGTGCGGTTCTGGTGGCTGTAAATAGTTACCCGGCACCCAAAAGGGAAAACCGATAGCATAGCAGGTGCATAATTGCAAGAGGCCATGATCCCAGGACAATATATTAGAATCACCATCGGTATATCTTAGGGTGAAGATTGTTGCTCCTCTCCAGTGAATCAGTTCCAAAATAGTGGAGCCTGCTGCAAAGTAAAGATTTATGTTTCCAGAAGTGATACACTTGAGAGAGAGCTAGCCTTGTCCATCCCATAAGTAGTGTCGATTGGGGTGTTTTGATCACTCAAGTTTACTGCTACTGAGCACTGCTAGCAGTAAGTACATCTCCTTTGCCTGTACGCAAGTCTCTCCCTAGTAGATAAGGAGTTTAATGAACATTCCTGGTCCAGTCAGCATATTTTAATTGAGAATCTGGGTCCTGCTACTTGAACAGAAATGTCTGTTTGAAGGCTGAGTCTTTAATGTAAATAACTGTTAGTTTTCGGATTGTCCAGTTAAGTGCTGAATTTTCACTATGAAATATCTTGGCTCATCATACCTTTACACATCCAGTAAATAGATATGATATTCTGCCTTAACAGACTGCATCTAGTGCTAAATGAAATGTTACAAATCGTTGTCATAGAATTAAATTCAGAACATGATCCCTTTTCACTTCAGAGAAATCTGTTTTAAAACATTAACAAGAATGGTACATTCTCTGTATATTTTAGGAGCAGTTGCTCATGTTTCATTTTTATCCTCTCTTTTTGTGAATGGCAGTGTCTCGTCCACTCCCCCCACCCATACATACACAATTCCCAACAAGGCCCCCTGAACCTCCCCAGTTTACAGAACTTTTACAAAGGTACAAGTCTTAAACTGAGAGTTTGATCGTCTGTGTCCTGGGGAAGAAATTAGTTCCTCCGTTTCCTGGATCTTCTGTGAGGCAGAAATCAAATCATTGCTGTGGCCCAGAAACTAAGCTTTGTAAAGTCCATCTTGCGGATCGGCTGCTGTTTGGTGGGTATAAGCCAAAGGGCCTTCAAATATTCATAGAGTCTGACAAGCAAATTTGCTATATTCCTAGGTTGGGAAATAGCACAACTACCTTCCCAGGTACTGTCATAATCTCTGAGGCAAGACAGCAGGCTGGGTGTTTTGGCAGCAAATCCTGCCCTGGCATCTGGATGAGGGCTCATGTCTGGCTGGCACATTGCTGCTGAATTCCTGAAAGCTTTTGTTTCAACCGAACATTTGACTTGTAGAAGTCTCTGCGTAACTTGAAGTGCCCGACAGGGGACAGACACTATTTCTTGATTAAACTGTTCCCCAGCAGTGACTGAAACCTCTGAGGCAAGTTGTTTGCTATGGTTCTCAAATACTAGCAGTGAAATAAGCACATTAAAGTGAATCTTTACACTTTCTTTGACTCATTCCTAATTTCCTAAACCACCATCTGCATTTGTGCTTCAGATTGCTGCCAGCAAGAGACCTGTGTTGCAAACTGTGGGTTTCATGTGGCAACTGGCCACTTTTTCTTTACTGATAACAGCAACCGGTCTCCATTGTTAAGAGTTTGGATTATCGTGAGTTTTATGTGTTTATTTTTTTAATGGTGAAATTATGCTGTTGATGTTTACTGACCCTCATCTCCTAACGTCTCCCATTGGAGATCTAAGCCAGTGGTTCCCAACTCAGGGACCGGTAGAGCTGTGAATTTATGGTGGGGCACCTTGAATTCATATGGGCACTAAGCATTGTCATGTTGATCTTGTCATTAGATAATATTTTCTCAATCGATGAATACTAGTTGTACAGCTACTATCTGCAGGGAGCGCTGCCATGTAATGTTCAGTTTAAAAAGGTACTCGTACTCAAAGAAGCTGGAAATCTCAGCAGAAACTGATGGAACATCAAAAACGTACTGGCATGGAGTTAAGAAGCCCTATACCAGCGTGATACGTGACCAGACGTCTATTGTGACCTGGCCAGATTGGCACACTAAGGCATGACTGCTCTTGCACCATACCACCCCAATCTAATCAGGTTTTGTTTGCATCACAGTTGATGGCCCTAGAAGTGGATTTTCTCCCCCAGCGCTTGCCCAGCAGCCTGGGGCTGTTGTGCTGGCCAAAAAAGCCCACATTTGGTTTCCCCGAGAACCATCCTCAGCACAGCCCCTTCTGCCTCTACCTTTGATAATGGAAAGTCTCAGGTTCTCTAGCCCTCGGCATCTGTCTCTCTGCGCCATGGTCACTGTCTTGCAAAAAAACCAACAACCCAGGCAATAAACTGTAAGCCCTGGGATGCAGTGAAGGAGGGGGACACGCGGGAGTGCAGTGTCAGGACACTTGAGTTTTTCAGGCCTGAAGCAAGAGTGTTCTCAACCAGAGTTTCTGATGGACAGAACTGCTTTAAAAATGATAAGACTCAGGTGGGTAGCCGTGTTGGTCTGAAGCAGCAGGAGAAAGTCCAAGTCCAGTGCACACGAAAGCTTACACCTTGGATAAAACTTTGTGGGGTCTTAAAGGTGCCACTGGACATGAAGTTTGTTTTAAAACCATGTGTGCTCCTAGCCGCTCAGGAAAAAGCCCATTCAGGGACCTGCAGTGTCTGAGTTTTTAGCGGGTTAATTAGCCAGGATTTAAACCACCAGACCTAACCTAGGATCTGCCTTCGCATTGGAAAAGATAGGTTGTGGCCATTGCTTCCTCCCCACCCCACCCCCCACAAAAAAAGGGAAAACCCCACTCTTGAAAGGAGTCTGCAAATCTTCCTTTAGCAACGGGTTCAACCCATCCACCCACACTTCATCTTTCCTCTCCTGAAACTACACCATCCTGGATCTCTCTCTCTCTCTGCCTGGTTAAGGAAAGTAGAAGTATTTTCTCTATTGGCACTTTCATACATGTTGAGTAATGAGCTTTTACTGCATTTTAGCAATTGTTTGCAAGTGGATATTTCTGTTTCACACAGTAATTTCCAGTTACAAAGTGCATGAAAGCAGCTCAGATTTTTAAATTTTTGCAGCATCTTTTCAGTTCTGACCTAGTGGTGGTGGAAATTCGAGAGGCAAGCTTTTGTGATAAAGCAACTTTTTTACAAAGCACTGTATGAATCTCTACTATTAATAACAGCAAGGCCTGTCAACTCCTATCAGTTATGTTAGCTAGATGGAGCCTCCTTTTGGTAGTTCTTCAGTAAAAATCTGGTCTATGCTTATCACAGCTGTAGTCCTCCTATGATGCTCTAAGGAACCTCATCAGAAATACATAATATAAAAATATTGATTGAGCCCATTGTGTCTATCCAAATAGTTTTAGAACAAAATGTTGAATGCACATGTGTGGATTCATCTACATCTGGATAGTCTGGCAGTCACTGAGAAACACAGGTTTGTGTTGCCATAAGAAATACAGAGATACAGAGTAAGTCTCACCTCAAAACTGCTTTTAACAGTGTGCCTGTAACAACTTTAGGTGGCTGTGGTGGCAAAGCCAGATGCCCCTGTAAATTGCAGAGGGGCAGCCTTATTAGTTTGTTGTAGCAAAATAAAGCAAAAGTCCAGGGACATCTTAAAGGCTAGCCTTTATGTGAATCACAGCCCATTCCCTCAGAGCTGAAGGAAGTGAGCTGTGACTCACAAAAACCTAATACTGAGAGCCAGTTTGGTGTCGTGGTTAAGTGCGCGGACTCTAATCTGGGAGAACCAGGTTTGATTCCCCAATCCTCCACTTGCACCTGCTGTATGACCTTGGGCAAGCCGTAGTTCTGATAAGAGCTGTTCTTGAAATCTGCTCCTTGCATAGGCAGTTTCTTCTGGAAACAGTAAACAGTCACTCCTGGACTCAGATCCATTTGGCTCTTGTGTCTGCTTCAAAGGCAGGTGGGCACTTGTTGGCCTTTAAGGAGCCACTAGACTGTCCAGAATCAAGTATGCTTAGATACAGAAGGGCAATGTGTCCATTGCCTATGGATATGATTTGTGAGGAGGTCATTAATTTTACTGGCCAGCGGACAGGCATCTCTGGTTACAACTGTAATGCCTCAAGAGAGCTTGCTATCAGAATCAAGTGGAACTACTAGTAGATTATGGTAGGCATTAGTTTTGAAAAAGAGAGCAATTGATCTAAATCCATGGCTCTCCTTTTTTCAAATCTCCTTTCTTTCATATATAATTGCCACTTCAGATCTTTCTCTCAAATTTCTGGCATCCCTTAACGAGATATTTCTTGCAGAACATAATTGAGAGATCACAAGCCGAGAACTATCACATCCAAAGATCATCAGGCATCAATCATGCTGAAGTCAAAAGACAGTGGACATCTAATTGTGTGTAGTTACTCCAGACTTCAATAGAAGTTTTGCCATCTTAGTACCAGTGGTGGTCAATGAATGACCCTGAGTCAGATAACAATGGCTTTTTGGTTGTGTTTAAAACAGCAAGTTTTCTACACAAGTAGCCCTTCTATGTGGACATAAGCAAATTATGTTGTTTGCATGTCTCCACAATGGGTGGGAGAGAACACAAAATTCTTTTCCCTTTAGATACCTTCTTCATGACTGAAGCCATTGAAAAGATGTAATAATGAATCCTATCTAACTGGGACAATCATGACCACATTTGCAAGAATGTAAGTCTTTTTGACTTCCTGAGCCTTTGTACCAGGAAGGAAAGTCTTGAAGGACCTTTGCTGAACTTCTGTGAATCGTTAGGTTTAGAGGTGGAATTCGCCCATCACTTTAATCTTCACAATAAATGTAGCAAACACATTTCCTCCAGCAAGGGCATTATCCTTCAACATCCTGTGTCCTCCAGTGATGACGAGTCCCAAATGGAGGTATGAACCAAGAGCCCACTGATGAGAATTCAGTCATTAGATCCCACTCCTCTCCTTTCTAGCATGGAGGCAAACCTTAAAGCAGTGACTCACAAAAGCTCAAATCCTGCCACAAATTTTGTTCATCTTTACGGTGCTATGGGACTCTTGCTCTTTCAAACAACAGGCAGTTGCTAGTTTTACTGATTTGCAGGGTGGCACCTTCAGAAGACCTTGTTCAGATGTGAAGTTGTCATGGCAGAGCATAGGAGGAGACGAGGTTTCTCATCTATGTGGCTCCAAAGTAGGTACTTTGCAAATTCAGCTTTGGGAGAGGACAAATGCGAAGTGTGGAGTTTCAATTAATCTAGAGAGTAGGGAGTTGGGAAATTTCTGGAGATTTAAAGGTAGAGTCTGGGGGAAGCAGGTCTTGGAGACAGGAAGGATCTCAGAAGGGTATAAGGTCCACCTTCCAAAGCAGACATTTTCTCCAGGAGAACTGATCTCTGGTGTGTGTACATCAGTTGCAATTCTGGGAAATCTCCAGGCCCCACCTGGAGATTGATGGCTCTATTGCAGAGGCTGGTTGGGCTATGGAGATACAAAAGGATTGGCTGAAGAGAAAACCATAGTGAAGATTGAGGGGGTGGGGGCAATGTCCCCTCTAAGCTGTGGAGTCCCATGAGCAAAAATTCTACTTTGTGAGCTACCGGCATTAAAGTTGTGAGCAAGCCATTTGGCTACTGCCTAATTTAGTTTGCTCTGGAGCCATCCCTTCCTGAGCTGAGACACAAATGTGTGAGCCAGAGGCCAAAAAAATCTGTGAGCTAGCTCACACTAACTCGGCTTAGAGGGAACATTAATGCTCCCTCTAAGCTGTGAAGTCTCGTGAGCAAAAATTCTATGTTGTGAGCTACTGGCATTAAAGTTGTGAGCGAGCAACTTGGCTACTGCATAAATTAAGTTTGCTCTGGAACCATCCTTCCTGGGCTTAGGCAAAAATGTGTGAGCTGGAGGCTAAAAAACTGTGAGCTAGCTCACACTAACTCAGCTTAGAGGGAACACTGGGGGGGCACTCCTTGAGTGAAAAGCAGGAGGCCTGCAGCGAATTCAATGGCTTGAGAGGGCAGAGACCATTGACCTCCCCCTACTTACAAGCCACACCACCAGGCCTGTAACTACAGTGAGGCCTCTCGGGGCCTGGCCCCACAACTTTATCGCCAAGGCCCCATAACTGCCCATCCAGCCCAGAACCCCCAAATCCTTTTTTTTTTTAATCCCCTGAAGACAGGGTAGCTTTATTAATTTTTTGTTACACCTACAGACTAACAGAAAAGAAAAAGGGGAAGGGAAAAGTTACCCCGGGATAAAAGGACAGCAAATTAAACCCACACTATGACTAAAAACCCAAGAGGGAAGGTCCTTAACACTTAGTATTCAGTTAGTATTAAAACTTATAACTTTTCATTTAAGTCAATGAATTCAAGAATTAGTCAGTCCGTGTTAGTATTCCATCCAGCTTCTCTTGTGTGCACACAAATCCTTATTTTTTCATGCCACGGTGCACGGCTGCATTGCACCATCGCCCTCACTGAGCCAGCCTACCGGAGCTGAACCAGCCTGCTTCAGTCCAGCCCCTGACCTCACCCTGCAACCTCACCAGGCAGCCCCACCCTCCATTCTCACACCGCCAGATGGTGCTGGACACAAAGTCGTAGTGGCAGTGGGGTGGGTTTTCAACTGTGTTGTGAATCGCAGTACGGCAATGGCCATTGCGGCAGCACCACAGCTCCCTCCCCACCTGCCCCGCGCCCCCTGACATTTTAAAATCCCCCCCAAACTTAAAAAATCCTGGCTGCACCCCTGCACACCATTCAGATTCATTTCCCCCTACTATCTTGTCTTGTAGCCACGCCAAAGTCACAACCCCCCGTGGCATTTATCAAAAGGAATGTCATCATCTATCTATATATCTAATTCCGAAGTCGCCCCCTGGCGTGCGGATACTTATTTCCGCACATCGGGGGCACCTGGGGGGGAGGGAGATACTTAAATCCCCCCAAATGTATCAGAGCGTCCCCTGCGCATGCGCAGGGAACGCTCTGCGCCCTGCCTCGCCGCTTCGGAGGCGGCGGGGGGGTGGAGAAGACCAGCGAGGCCCGAGTGGCAAGCCGCATGGGCCTCACTGGAGGCGGCGGGGGGGAGGGAAGAGCAGTGAGGCC
>NW_015160254.1:411350-416526 GCF_001447785.1 Gekko japonicus
AAGGGGGTGGAGGAGATGGGGGAGGAACCGGCGGGATGGGGGGGAACTTACCTCCTCCTCTGCCTCATGTGTGGAGGTCCCCCCCCCACGAGTATCGCGGGTCCGCCCCTTGTGACATATAAAAAGTAGCCAGAAAAATTATTTAAAATACAATTTCCCCCAATTAATCTTGACTACACCCTAGATTTTCCCACCAAATTGGAATCTGAAACAAAAACCCAGTTTGAAGCAATTACAGGCCAGCTTTGGTTGTTGAGGTCCAAGGTTGTCCCCCCCCATTCATTGAGGTCTCTCTTCTCTTATCACACAAGCTCCATGAGAGCCAGTTTGATGTGGTGGTGAAGAGTGGCAGGACTCTAAGCTGGAGAACTGGGTTTGATTCCCCACTCCTCCACTTGCACCTGCTGATGTGACCTTGGGCCAGTCACAGCTCTCTCAGAGCTCTCTCAGTCCCACCTACCTCACAGGGTGTCTCTTGTGGGGAGAGGAAGGGAAGGCGATGATAAGCTGCCCCAAGACTCCTTTGGGTAGTGAAGGGTGGGGTATAAAACCAACTCTTCCTCCTCCTCCTCCTCTTCTTCTTCTCAGCCCAATACCTAAACCAACCGAGCTTCCTCCTCCTTCCCCTTGTGCAGCTTTTACTTGTTAAACTATGAGCTTTGTGTGCATGCACATGCTTGGAGATGCCACCATTTTATCTTGCCTACGCCAGCTACTTCACTCAGCTCTGATGTGTAAGTGGGTTTGCTCTTTGCCTCTCCCAGCTCCTATGGGAGAAAGGGTATTAAAGTTAGTAGGTAACAGGAGCCGCAGTAGTACAGATAGATTCTCATCCGAAAGATACTCAAAGGAGATGTAGCGTAACTTGCTGCTTTGCATCCACTTTTCCTGGAAATAATGGCCACCTTTTCACTAAGCCAGACCAAGGGCTTGTTTAAGCCACTTATCTCTAAAAGGAAAAGCTTCTTTCCAACTTCCTTGCTCTACGGCCAGGACAGATAACCATTTACTCCCTCTGCCAGTAGTATAGTGGGTCAGTCATAAGTATAAATGCTAACATTTTGGCTTTATAAGTTACATGCATGTTGTATCGAAGCAAACAATTTCTTCCCCTGCAAATACTGGCTGAATCTGCATTTGTCTTTCCCACCGGTGTCCCAGCCTTTTGACTCGGTCTTCAAAAAAGCTGTCTACATTTGGTGTTGTTTTCACACCTCAAGAGTGCTAGCATACTTTTGCACGTCCACATATGTTTATCGTCCTTTGGGGTGGCTCCACTGTCATTGCACCTCTGCACGGCTTTAAAAGAATCTTCTCCAAACAACATTCAAACAAGCATAGAGAAAGACAGCCTCACAGCAGCATGAAACTAATTTAAAATGCAAATACAGATTCGACCAACCTTTGCCTGTAAAAGCGCAGCTTGTTCCCTTTGCCCATGTTGCTAGTTCCTGCCACTAGATGGCTGCAATGCATCTAATTTTCAACATGGCCTCCTCTGCAGAGGCTTGAATCTGCTGATCCAGGGCCACAGAGAGAAAACGTATTTCTACAAACTTGGGCGAGCCCACAAGCAGAAACATCCTAAAAGATTTTTTTTTAATTAAAATTTAAAATGGTGTTAAATTCTTTCCCAAACATGAACAACTCACCTCTGTCGCCTGCCCTAGAAGATGGAGGAGAGAGAGAGAGAGAGGGCGCTGCAGGGGAGAAAGGAAAGAGAGGCAGAAAAGTGGGAGCCCCCCACCCACCCCCTAAAAAAAACCTGTGACAGTTTGCTTCTATTAATAAAACAGGCAGAGCAGCAGGGAGGGGGACATGCAGGCAGACGGGCTGATCAGCAGGCAGATAAGGGAAGGATGGGGAGAGCAGTGAAGGGGGGGCGTGCTGTCAGGCTGGCAGAGATCAGGAGGGAGGGAGAAGGAGGGTCAGGTGGGCAGAGCGGTCCAGGTAGGCAGAGTGTCAGAAGGGGGAGGAGGAGGCTCTTTTTGTAGCAGGAACTCCTTTGCATATTAGGCGACACACCCCTAATGTAGCCAATCCTCCAAGAGTTTACAGAACTCTCCTTACAGGGGCTACTGTAAGTTCTTGGAGGATTGGCTACATTACAGGGGTGTCGCCTAATATGCAAAGGAGTTCCTGCTACAAAAAGAGCCCTCAGTGAACTCTGCCATAGTCTTTGGAATGTGGGGGGGGGGCACTCTGCCTCCCTCCTCCTTCTCCGGCGATGTTTCACACGATGTCTCCAGTCTGGCTTCTTATCTATGTGTTTTTTTTACCTTGGTTCCCATGCAGGCCTGTAGCTACCGCGGGGCCCGTGGGGCCCGCCCTCCCCATGGTTTTTACCGGCCCCTCTCCAATCCTCGTCTCCCACCCCCCGTCGCTGCCCTCAGCCCAGCAGCCAGTGAGTGACTCCGGGCCGCCAGCTGCTGCTCCTGGGTGCCTGCCTCCCTCATTCCCTGCCACGGCCGGCTGGGCTCCCGCAAGGAGGAGGAGGCGGCACTCTCCTTGCATCTGCTCTCTCCTTGCCTCCAGAATGCCTCCACCGGTCCGAGAGGCGACCTTCCCCCAGAAATATTCCCAAGGAAGAGAGAAAGTGCGCGCGGAGCACCCGGGAGGGAAAGCAGCAGGCAGCAGAAACTGCGGAGGCTTGCTTCGGAGGGTCGAAAATCCTCCTGATCTTTCTTCGGGATCGCAACCGGGAAGGCAAAGCTTCCCTCCCGATCCCACCCACCCACCTACCCCGGTCTCCAAAGAGCCAGCAGATATCAGTGGGTCTGTTCAGCCAAGGTCAATTTCAATGCCCAGCTCTGGTCAGTTTCACTTCTCTTGCTTCTCAGCCCCAGGCTCGGAGGAGCTACGGGCAAGAAAGTTTTCTCCGTTCCCGAAGGGAGACTGGGATACAAGATCCCCGGTAACCAAATGCAGTGCTGCTGGAGATCCCGACTGTGTCCGATGAGTTCCACCAATTGAATCAAAGTTAATTTAATTAACTTTGGTTTAATTGACTGGTGGCCCCCCCGGCCCCCTCCCCCAAAACTCATTAGCTACGGGGCTGATCTAGTCCAGCATCCTGTGCCACACAGTGGCTCACCAGTTCCTCTGGAGGGCCAACAAGAGGGCGTAAAGGCCGAGGCCCTCCCCTGAGAAGAACATAAGAACAGCCCTGCAGGATCAGAGCAGTGGTCCATCTAGTCCAGCATCTTGTCTCACACAGTGGAGGTCCAACAACAAGGCATAGAGGCTGAGGCCTTCCCCTGATGTTGCCTCCTGGCTCTGGGATTCAGATGCTGACTGCCTCTGAATGTGGAGGTTCCCCTCAGTCACCATGGCTAGTAGCCACTGATAGACCTCTCCTCCATGAATTGGTCTAATCCCCTTTTAAAGCCGTCTATGCTTGTGGCCATCACTACATCAACTACCAATAAACAGAATACTTCTTATGAAGCGCTGTGTGGTGTGATCTGACTATAGAACCTGACAGATAGGATACCCCTGCAAGTCACATGAGTCCCCCACATGTTATATATGTATTCTGTGATCTCAGGATCACAACAATATTGCTCATCCGTCCAAGCCTTGGTTTCAGTAAAACAAGGCAGGGGTGGATTTGAAGCCAAAATAGGTTGGGGAAAGGTCTTTTATTTATTTGATATTTTAGTTGCTGCTCACCCAACGGGTCTAGCAGCAACGTGCATTAAAATCAAAAAGGTGAAAACAACATAAAACAAATAACAAACATAAAATATTAACATTAAAATATTAAGCCATTAAAATATATGGCTGTCACCATACCATAATGAAAACAGCCCAAACATGTGGTTACCCTCCAGAGGTCAACCTAAACAATTCGGCCTTGCGTGGCCTGCAGACACTGAACAGGTCTGGCGAGTGCATTCCATATGGTAGGGGGCTAGGGGCCACAACTAAGAAGGCCCTTCCCCTGGTGACAGATAACCGAGCCATCCTGGGGCCAGGCACCTGCAAGAGGCCCCTGGATGATGACCAAAGAGAGCACGGGGGGGGGGGTTGTAACAGGAGAGGTGGTCCCACAGGTACGAGGGTCCCAGACCATTAAGGGCCTTAAAGGTTAACACCAACACCTTGAATTGGACCTGGAGACTAATGGGTAGCCAGTGCAGCTGCCGCAGAACTGGAGTAACATGAGCTGACCATGGTGTTCCATTCAGCAACCTGGCAGCTGCATTCTGGACCACCTGCAGTCTCTGAAGCGTTTTCAAGTGTAGCCCCACATACAGTGAATTGCAGAGCTGTTGCATGGATCAATGTGGCAAGCTCTGACTCAGACAAATAAGCCAGTTGGTGGGCCTGGTGTAGGTGAAAAAATGCTAAACCGTGCTACCATGGACACTTGTTTACCCAATGATAGCGCAGAATCCAACCACACCCCAAGGCTCTTTACAGAGTCTACAGCTGTCAGCTGGATACCATCAAGCCTCAGGACCCTCTAGCTGGCATCTCAATCTTTCCTAGCCACATCACCTCCATCTTGCAGTCATCTTCAGCCAGCTTCCCATTAACCATTAGACTACTGCATCCAGGCACTGGGGTAGAGCCGAAAGCCTAGTGGTCAGCTGCATATCCACCAGGAGGAAGAGCTGAGCTGCAAGTGGAGGAGTGGGGAATCAAACCCGGTTCTCCCAGATTAGAGTCCGCGCACTTAACCACTACACCAAACTGGGGGTGGGGGTTTTGTTTGTTTTTTTAAATGCTCTCCAAAATGTCCCACCTTTTCCCACAGCGGAAACTGGGGGGGGGGAATAATTGTTTAAAAAACTTTCTGCTCATTGCAGAACTGGACTAAGAACACCTGCAGAGGAGTCAAGAGCTGCGCTAGATTTAGGATTGCCAGGTCCCATCCCCCGTCCCCCCCCCCGCCGGCCACGGGATGAGGGAGGTACAGTTGCCAGATCCAGGTTGGGAAACTCCTGGGGATGGAGCCTGGGGAGGAGAGGGACCCCAGTGAGGCACAAGGCCATACAGTCCACCCTCCAAAGCATCCATTTTTCTCCAGGGAGACTGATTTCTGTAGTTTGGAGATGAGGTGGGAACTGGGGATTCCGGGGGATCCCCCGTTCCCACCTGGAGGCTGGCATCCCAGTAGCTCCCTCCTCCGTGTACCAACAAAACCCAACCCAGGCCCGCCACGAAGTCG
>NW_015160254.1:417805-419411 GCF_001447785.1 Gekko japonicus
CCGAAGAGCCAGCGCTGTCCGAAGACGTTTCCGCGGTCATGTGGCTGGCATGACTAAACACCAAGGCGCACGGAACGCGGTTACCTTCCCACCGGAGTGGTACCTATTTATCTACTTGCAGTTTCTTGCTTTTGAACTGCTAGGTTGGCAGGAGCTGGAACGAGAGACGCAACCCTAGAGTCGGACTCGACTGGCTTTTGAGCAAGGGAACCTTTACCTTTACCTTTTTTAGCTCACACTAACTCAGCTTAGAGGGAACACTGCTCCAGAGCAGACTGATTTCTGCAGGAGCCAAAGTAGAATGTTTGCTCACAAGAGGCTCTCCCCCAGGCAGCTCGGGAGGGTTCGAGTTTTCCTGAGGGCGGGGGCGGGGTCCCCCACTGGCCACTTTGCCTCCCAGGAAAGGACGGAGTTCGAGTCCAGCGGCACCCGGAAGACCAACAACGTTTTATTCTAGGTATACGCTTTTGTGTGCAAGCACACAGTGTGCTGCATACTCCTTCAGATATCTGACAAAGCGTGCCTGCACACGTTAAAAAGCTTATATCCAGAATTAAACTTTGTTGGTCTTAAAAGGTGCAGCTGGACTCGAAACGTTCTTCTACTGCTCCGGACCCACACGGCTATAACCCACCCGAGTCTATCCCCGGAGAGACGTTTGTTCCGAAGATGTTCAAAAACGCTGGGCTCCTCCACCGCGCTCCCTGGCTTTGGTGGGAATGGAGCCTGTGAGCAGACGGGTCTTTCTAGCGGCCTTATATGATCCCTTCAAGCAGGAAGAAAGTGTTGCAGAACCAGAGCCGTAGGGTTGCCAGATCCCCCCTGGCCACCAGTGGGGGTGGGGTGGGTGTAAGGTGGCCAGAAGCCCGGTAGGAAACTCCTGGAGATTTGGGGATGGAGCCTGGGAAAACAGGGACCTCGGTGGGGTACAATGCCATAGAACCCACTCTCCAAAGCATCCATTTTCTCCAGGGGAATGGATCTCTGTAGTCAGCAGATGAGCTGTAATTCCAGGGGATCCCCTGGTCCCACCTGGAGGCTGGCATCCCTAAGTCGTAACCAGTTAATTTTGCACCTGAGGCGAGACGATAAAATTGCGCCCCTTGTATCCGTGACCTGGGTGGCCCGGGCTAGCCCCATCTCAGACGCTAAGCAGGGTCAGTCCTGGTGAGTATTTGGATGGGAAACGTCCAAGGAGTGTCAGCCTCTCAGTGCAGGGCTAGGCCGTGGCAAACCATCTCTGAAATCTCTTGCCTTGAAAATCCCATGAGGTTGCGTAAGTCGGCTGCAACGTGATGATACTTCACATACAAGTGCTTCCATGAGTAGTAGTTTTGGTAAAAAGGTAAATACATGAATAACAAGAGTTATTTTAGTTATGATGTACCTTTTTTGAGGAGCTGCGGTGGCTTAGGTGGTTAAGACGCTGAACTGCAGGCTGTGGAAGGTCGGTGGTTCAGCAGTTCGAGACCCAAGTTGCCGCATGATGGAGTGAGCTCCCGTCTCTAGTTCCAGCTCCTGCCAACCTAGCAGTTCGAAAGCAAGAAACTGCAAGTAGATAAATAGGTACCACTTCAGTGGGAAGGGAACAGCGTTCCGTGCGCCT
>NW_015160254.1:419650-420157 GCF_001447785.1 Gekko japonicus
AAGGACAGCTGCCTTACACACGTAGTACATGTGTTTGTGCATACGTGTGAGATGGCGAATGCAAAACTCTGGAAACCTTTGAAACCAAGAGGAAGGCCTCTTTCTCCCATTCTCTTTCCTTAAAAGGAACAAATGTTGGGGACATGGAAATATATGCAATACTTTGGTTGTTTTGTTTTAAATCTGTTCTAAACTTATTGCTTTGAAAACACGAAATGCAGGATTGTATTCGTTAGCATAAAATTGTACTGTTTGATATGCTTTGGAATTTAGACGGGTTCGTTTTAGTCATGTGTTAGAGTAAAAAGGTAAAGGTTCCCTTGCTCGAAAGCCAGTCGAGTCCGACTCTAGGATTGCGGTGCTCATCTCCGTTTCAAAGCCGAAGAGCCAGGGCTGTCCAAAGACGTTTCTGTGGTCATGTGGCCGGCATGACTAAACACCAAGGCGCACGGAACGCTGTGACCTTCCCACCGAAGTGGTCCCTATTTATCTACTTGCAATTTCTTG
>NW_015160254.1:420219-474157 GCF_001447785.1 Gekko japonicus
GCACACTCGGGTCTCGAACTGCTGAACTACTGACCTTCCACAGCCTGCAGTTCAGTGTCTTAATCACTTGAGCCACCGCAGTTCCTGTGTCAGAGTAGCAAGCTGGAAATACGAACTAAATATACCTTAGTTGGGCACATATAAGGTTCAAGTCAAGTTGCAGCCAATTTAGGGCAACCCCTGGTGAGGTTTTCAAGGCAAGATACATTCAGAGGTGGCTTGCCGTTGCCAGCATAGCATAGTGGTTAAGAGTGGCGGACTCTGATCTGGAGAACTGGGTTTGATTCCCCACTCCTCCACATGAAGTCTGCTGTGTGACCTTGGACTAGTCACCGTTCTCTCAGAACTCTCTCAGCCCCACCCGCCTCACAAGGTGCCTGTTGTGGGGAGAGGAAGGGGAAGGAGTTTGTAAACTGCTCTGAGACTCCTTTGGGTAGTGAAGGGCACAGTATAAATCCAATCTCCTCTTCTTCTACTAGAATATTCCCTGGCCTCTGGAGAGTAATGAATATATTCCGTTCTTCCCTCCCCACTTTAGTTTTCAGTTCTTCTTTTCAAATATAGAAACTTATTTTTTTCGTTTGCTGATTCGTCTCATCTCGGGGTGGCCTTGTTTCATGGCCCTGCAGATGGAATGTGGGACCGACACCTTTGCTATTAGAATGAGGGACCAAATGGTTACGGCGGTCTCACCAGCTCGTGCAATTTTTCAGCAGCGATCAACATTTGGCAGCAACAGCAATGGGGACCTTGGTGGTGGTGGAAAGTGCCCTCAAGTCACAGCCGACAGGGTTTTCAAGGCATGAGATGGTGGTTTGCCATCGTCTGCCTCTGTGTAGCAACTTGGACTTCCTTGGTGGTCTCCCATCCAAGAATTAGGGCTGACCCTGCTTAGCTTCTGAGACCTGACAAGATCAGTCTAGCCCGGGCCACCTTATGAGCACCTTAGACTGAACAAGATGAATGAATGAAAATTTTCAAAACCTGCTCATGCATCAAAAAGCAGGGTAGGTTGTGCCTTATCTTTTGTTCCAGGAAGGTGATAAACACAGAGCAGGCACAAATGTTGCCGTGCCTTACCACCTTGGGAAAGTTGATTTGTGAGGTTTCAGGGCCTGTGTGGACCAGAAGCTGTTCAGGTTGGGGACACCTCCCCACAACAGACACCCTATGAGGTGGGTGGGGCTGAGAGAACTCTGACACAAACTGCTCTTTCAGGAACAGCTGTGCCAGAGCTTGTGACTGACCCAAGGTCTCATCAGCAGGTGCAAGTGGAGGAGTGGGGAATCAAACCGGGTTACCCCAGGTTAGAGTCCACACACTTAACCACTACACCAAACTGGCTCTCAGTCTTGAAATCTTCTTCAACTCCCACATTTTAGCCAGTGTCGATCTAGCATCTGTAACAACATACAAAGACACTACACTGTATTTCTTAAGGACAGGTGCTATATATTTTTATTAAAATTAATTCTGGTGTAATTTCAGTATTATACCTAATTCCTTTTAAGAGCAATACCACTACCTTTCCCCAAAATTTCACTGCCCTACTGCACATCCACCACATATGTATGAAATCCACATTCCACACCAGTAATGATTACTAAGGTCTGCATATATTCTTGCCAATCTGGCAGGGGAAAGGTGTCAATGATATAACAGCTTAATGGTGTTTTCTCTTAACCCTAGGAATTGAGGAATTCACCTCTAACTTCCAAAATTAAAACCTATTTACTGAGGTTAACAGTGCAAGTCTATAGGGTTACACCCTTCTGAGTCCTCCCGCATTTAAAGTTTCTGTTTACATGCGCCAATCCGCCTCCCGCACCAAAGCAGGCTCACTCTCGCATTACTCCCGCAATACTTGCGGGTTTTCCTGACCCCGGGAAAATCAAGTACTTTCCTGGCTCTTGTGCTTTGAACGTGCAATTTCGCCTATATGGACAGCCCTCTTTTTCCATGATTGCAAATAGGGCCATCTGACTGCTCTCTGTAGGTTAAAAAAAAAAGGAAAGCTTCTGGTTTGAGCGCATGGGCATACATGCGCTTAATAAATCCATTTAAAAAAATGTCAGTGCTTACAGCATCCTGGTGGAGGCGGGGACGAGAGGGGGGGGCCAGCCTGGATGGGGGTGGCAAGGAGGTGGCGGAGACGGCGCCCGAGCAGCACGTTAAAGCGGCCCACGCCATGCGCCTTTCTGCTGGGCCTCAACCTCCTGGCCGCCCAGAAGCGCTGGGAGAAGGCGTGCCAGGCCGGCGGTGACTGGACCGATGGCAAGGACGGCCCCGCCCAGGAGCAGCTGCTGCTGCCGCCAGACGGGAATGAGGGCAAGGGGGATGGCCAGCAGCCCATAAGATCGATGGCTCTTGAGGGGTGGTGTAGACATGCAAAACCAGAACAAAATATTCCCATTTAAATTAAAGCGGGAACAAGGCGCATTTACAGTGCCGTGTGTCCACAGCCTACTCAAACTTTGTTCTGCTGCTTCAGACTGACACAGCTACCCACCTGAATCTATCTTCATGGATTACTGTGGTAGTAGAGGAAAGAAGGCCTGGGAAAAAGTGGAACGATGGAGGGGTTGAGGACTCCCCCCCCCCCATAATTTTCTGACAGGAAAACTGAGGTGGGGTTTGCTCTGAACTTGTAGGAAATATATTCTCCTTCAGAATGGGTTAAATACTTCTTCGCGCAGGTGTTTCCCCATTCAAAATGTGTGAAGACTTTTTCAGCTGTTTCCAGTGGGACATCACAAACTGTTCTTAAAATTCCAAAGTGCCCACAAGTTCAACAAAGTGGAGTTGGTGTACAGTTTCCCCCAGACTTTCTACAGAGGTTTTGAGAGCTATTAGTTAATGTGGATACTGAGCTAAAGTTTAGAATAAGGTTGACCTCTTTAGTACATTCTCCTCCTGCAGCAAATGCTATGGTAACATCTTTTAATTTAAAAAGTAAATAATAAGTGTTGGATCTGGTAAAGGAAATCCAAGTGCATGGGGGGGTTGATTTTCTCCAATTACTCTGTCCCATGGGAGCCTTCCTCTCATGCTGATCCTGGGGGGGGACCCCACATCCCCCACAAACAGTATTTTGGGAGGCATTTGGGACTTTAGAGGGTATTTATTTACACTATTTATAGTCCGCTTTTCTCACTTGGACTCAAGGCAGATTACACAGAATGAGTTAATACAGTCAACATATAGGACATTCAGTAAACAGTGCAATAGGATTAAGGTTGTAGAACCAACCAGAATTCTAAAAACAGAACTGAAGCAAAGCATAAGTCTTAACATGAAATGATTTAGGTGGGCAGCTGTGTTGGTCCGAAGCAGCACAACAAAATTCAAGTACAGTGGCACCTTCAAGACCAACAAAATTTATTTTATTTATTCGATTTATACCCCTCCCTCCTTGCGTAGCTGGCTCAGGGCGGCTTACAATAGGTTAAAATACGTTAAAATACAGATACATTGAAACAATGCAATAACATAGTATGCAACAAATGATATAACGACATATAAATACATATAAAAAGATAAAATGCTGATGGTGGTTTAATTCAAGGTATAAACTTTTGTGTGGATGTACACTTTTTCAGATACTTTTATTTCAGTGTATCTGAAGAAGTGTGCACATACATACAAAAGCTTATACCTTGAATAATATTTTGCTGGTCTTAAAGGTGCCACTGGACTTGAACATTAAATGATGATTCCACAGTTGGATTCTAGTTTCAGCAAGCTGTACTCGGTAGTATAGACCATAGTCTCTAATAATTTTTCCAAGTACCTTTGTGGATCATTTAGTACAGTGCATCTCTGTTGCGTGGGTAGAAAAGCAGAAGGTAGAAAAGTTGTGCTTCGGTGCGCAAGAGATTTAGCCAGGATCCGAATCATTATCTTTTAAAATACTACCCTGAACTTTTGCTAATCAGAATCAGTTTCTGAAAGATCAATAACTCCTGTTTTTGGACTTCCATTTTTATGTTGGTAGACTTAAGAAAATTGAAGGTTCACACAAACACATTACCCTTTTTTCTTGGTTTGGTGTGTTTATTTCCGAACATTAATTTCTATAGCAGGCGAAAAAGGTATCTAAAGCAAGCAACAGGATGTGGGCCTTGTCTATGTCTGGAGGATATAGGGGATGTAATTCTTTCATTTAGACTCTGCCTTTCAGTGGGGACCCAGAGCAGCTTGCAACGTTCCCTTCTGTTTTATCCTTTATTTCCAAACATTAACTAATTTCTATAGCAGGCTAAAAAGGTGGAGGAATCTAAAGCAAGCAACAGGATGTGGGCCTTGTCTATGTCTGGAGGATATAGGGGATGTAATTCTTTCATTTAGACTCTGCCTTTCAGTGGGGACCCAGAGCAGCTTGCAACGTTCCCTTCTGTTTTATCCTCACAACAACCTTGTGAGGATAAGTCTTAACATGAAAGTCACGCTTGACTTTAAGCCCGGCCGTGTCGAAGCGCTGCAGGACAGCCCGCAGCCGGTCTGCGAAGGACGAGCCATGTCCAGAACCAGGAAACATCAGTGTGAAAGTCCACAGCCAGTAATATCACATCAGCCTACTGATAATTAGTGGGAATCCCTGCAACCAAACCCCAGGAGTTTAACAGTGTCAGTAGTGTATGTTTGGCACAGTTAAAGTCTTCCTTGGTTATTTGAGACCTACCTCTGAATGTGCGGTCTTAATTCCCTTGAAGAGTAGCTTTTGACATGCAGACATCAGCAGGTGGTTGTGTGTATTTCTGTGTTGCAAAAACCATCACTTGATGACTTTTGTGCATCAGGTTGCTGTGAAAAGCACAAGCCGTTTTCTTCGTACTAGTCAGATATGACCCTGGAGAAGGCAACAAGCCCCCCCACCACCACCAAGGTGATTGCGGAGGAACTCCCCAGTTGTTCACAAGCTTCCTCCATTCTCATCTACAGCACCAGGAGTTTAACAGTGTCAGTAGTAGTATATGTTTGGCACAGTTTAAGTCTTCCTTGGTTATTTGAGACCTACCTCTGAATGTGCGGTCTTAATCCCCTTGAAGAGTAGCTTTTGACATGCAGACATCAGCAAGTGGTTGTGTGTATTTCTGTGTTGCAAAAACCATCACTTGATGACTTTTGTGCATCAGGTTGCTGTGAAAAGCACAAGCCGTTTTCTTCGTACTAGTCAGATATGACCCTGGAGAAGGCAACAAGCCCCCCCACCACCACCAAGGTGATTGCGGAGGAACTCCCCAGTTGTTCACAAGCTTCCTCCATTCTCATCTACAGCTTCTTGCTTCTCACAATGCCATTTTTTTGGAAGTGCTCAGTGAGAGACAGAGGGTTTGGTGGAAATAACCTTGTCAGTTTGGCATAGTGCCAGTTTTGTGTAGTGGTTAAGTGTGTGGACTCTAATCTGGGAGAACCAGGTTTGATTCCCAACTCCTCCATAGTTCTGACAAGAGCTGTCCTTGAAAGGGCAGTTCTTGAAAGAGTTCTCTCAGCCCCACCTACCTCACAGGCAGTGTTCCCTCTAAGCTGAGTTAGTGTGACGGTTTTTTAGCCTCCATCTCACAGATTTTCGTCTCAGCTCAGGAAGGATGGCTCCAGAGCAAACTAATTTCTGCAGCAGCCAAATCGCTCGCTCACAACTTTAATGCCAGTAGCTCACAGAGTACAATTTTTGCTCACAAGACTCCACGGCTTAGAGGGAGCATTGGTCACAGGGTGTCTGTTGTGGGGAGGGGAAGGGAAAGGAGTTTTTAAGCCGCTCTGAGACTCCGAGTGAAGGGTGGAGTGTAAATCCAATCTCCTCCTCCTCCTCCTCCCAGTCGTCATCACAAATAGAATTCCATCCAAGAAATGGTGTGTTT
Organism: Gekko japonicus; assembly: GCF_001447785.1. Taxonomy (NCBI): domain Eukaryota; kingdom Metazoa; phylum Chordata; class Lepidosauria; order Squamata; family Gekkonidae; genus Gekko; species Gekko japonicus. The sequence goes on from NW_015160254.1 coordinate 426,081, forward strand.
GGATACATGCAATTATGTCCAGTTCTGGATAGATGCAATTATGTCTAGTGTTGTTTTTTCCATCATCCACCTTCGTTCCCTTGAACAATCCCTATTTAGAAGAAGACGTGAACCAAAAACACGGTATCGAACACAGTCTGGCTAAACTCTAAATGTAACCTTTGGGACAAAAGAGTTAAGGAGTGAAGTCAGTATTTCATTAGTGACTTTTTTGCCTGTCTTTTGCGCGTGCTGCCTTAGTCCCATTGTTTCAGCTCTCACTTCCTCTTGAGTTATTCAAATCGATGGTGGAATTTTGAGATAGCAAAATCAGTCTGGGAAATTTGGATGTCAAACGTACTGTGAGGGTAAGAAATATGCAAAGTCCGAAGGTCATATCTGACACGTCTCATTCTAAGAACATAAGAGAAGCCAGTGTTGGATCAGGCCAATGGCCCATCCAGTCCAACACTCTGTGTCACACACTGGCCAAAAATACCAGGTGCCATTCTGATCCTTATCACAGTGAGAATAGGCCGCAGTGTTCTCCAGTCTCCAGAATTGACCAGATTCCTCTGCTCTAGAATGCATGAAACTTGATGGGAATATCAGAATGGGGAGGGCATGCCAGTAGGGATGCCAGCCTCCAGGTGGGACCTGGGGATCCCCTGGAATTACAGCTCATCTCCGTATTACAGAGTTCAATTCCCCTGGAGGGTGGATTCTGTGGCATTGTACACCACTGAGGTCCTTTTCCTCTCCACACTCTCCAAGTCTCCAGTTTCCCAGCCTGGATCTGGCCGCCCTATCTTTCTCATCCCCACCAGTGGCCGGGGGGGACCTGGCAACGTCACTAGAGTAAATGGTAGTTACATGCAGGGGTCATTTCGTAGAAAAAGAGGTGCAGGAGCTCATTAGCATAACTCATTAGCATAACTTATTTGCATATGCCCCCCCCCCCGACATCACCGGAAGTGTGTCAGAAGGCAACACCCACCGCCCAGGCCCCAATGGGCTCTTTTTGGGTTGCTAGCTACACATGCAGATCTGCCCTCACAGAGGACGGAGAGCTTGTACCTGAATAAACCTTGGCCTTAAGGTGCCACTGGACTATTTTGGATTCCTATCTTGGGGGGGGGGCTCTGCAACTTACCTGGCTGCTTCTTGCTCCTTGTGGCCCAGGGTTGCTGGGAGCAGGGGGCGGGGCTTGTTGCATGTGCCCGCCCCCTGGTCTCTTTACTGCCGGAGCTCCGCTCCTGTGCGCTCCTGCAGGAAATGACCCCTGGTTACCTGGATCTGCTGTGGTACTACAGGTCTGATTAATAGTATATGTGGATATTGCTGGAGATTTTGATAAAAGCTGCACCAGCCACCTTAACATTTATACTCATTTACTGTGTTCTAGTCTCTTCAGAAGGCTAATTTGGGGGAAGCCATGAGAAGTATTGTGGAAATTCTTGTTATGGTCTGCTTGTGTTAAATGCCATAGAATCATTTTATTGTTTTTTGTTGCAGCACACTAGCATGGCTACCATTCTGGAGCATGCGTGCTGGAAAAGAGTTGCTGAGTTTGCATTTAAAAATAGTTCTGCTTCCATGTCCACTTAATACTGACTACATTCTTTCACAAATTGTGTTGCATAATGTTCACTGTTCCCTATTTCAGTGTACACTTCCCTTTCCCACAGCAAACTTGCTTTTATAAAGGAAATAAAAACAGCCCTTTGAGATGCATAGAAGGACTTTGTACCATTTAATACTAAACTTGGTTTTAGATGTGAAAGGACAGGTTAGCGTACTGGATCCCTGTTCCTCTCTGACAATATGAAGGGGCTGTGGCTTAGTGGTTGAGCCTCTGTTTGGCATGCAGAAGGTCCCGGGTTCAGTTCCCAGCACTTCCAGTAGAAGGCTCTGGCAGTAGGTGATGTGAAAGACCTCTGCCTGAGACCCTGGAGAGTTGCTGCCAGTCTGAGTAGACAGTAGTGAGTATGATGGACCAAAGTTCTGGTTCAATATAAGGCAGCTTCACATGTTCACTGGTCATTTTGCCTCTCTCTGGCTATAGTCCCACAGGGCAATGACTTAGTATTTAATAACGCAGGTTTATTTTTTGCCTAACAAAATATATTTTTGGTTATTCGAGTAGTACTAGCAAAAATAGCTAGATCAAATCAGTCAATCCTAAATGAAATCAACCCTGACTGTTCCCTGGAAGGCCAGATACTGAAGCTGAAGCTCAAATATTTTGGCCACCCAATGAGAAGGGAGCCCTCACTGGAGAAGACCCTGATGCTGGGAAAGATTGAAGGTCAAAGAAGACGGGGACGGCAAAGGATAAGCTGGTTAGACAGTGTCATAGATGCAACGAACATGAAATTAAGCATACCGCAGAAGACTGGAGGGCCTGGCATGATGCGGTCCATGGGGTCGCGAAGAGTTGGACTCGACTGTGCGACTGATCAACAACAAAGCAAAAATAGCAGAAATAAAATTTCTTAAATTTTAACAAATTCTGTACATGAATATACAATCTCTAAGTAATGAAAGCTGATAGCCAAGTCCACAGGTAATGAACCAGACTTTGTAAAAGTAGATAATGATGTGTTTAAAAACATTTATAAATGCACCTTTCTCTGAGATACGTGGGACCTAAGGCAGGTAACATAACAACAATAAAATCAGCACAAGGAACATCATTAAAAAAATCAGAATTAAAACAAACAGCAGAAAAAACTTAAAATCCAGATAAGACTGCAGTCTTTCAAGACACCTACAGAGCAATCATCTTGATCCAAAGGCTCTTCTAAAGAGTTCTATTTTACAGGACCATCGGAGCTGCAAAAGAAACACGAATCCTAGTTTTCTCTTGGAAAATTATTCTACAACATGGAAGTGGTCACAGGGTGTCAGGATAACCAGACCAGAGGCATCTCTGCTTCATGGTCTCCTACTGGCAGAGGTGGTCCTTGGATGCCTTGGATGCTAGGAACAGCGGGGGGAGGGGAGGCTGCAGCAACAGGGCAAAAGGAGAAAGTCATGTGGGCAAAAATCCCTTCTACCCATGGAAAAGTTCTATTTGGAGCCATGCCACTATTGTTGGGACTCTCCTGTGTGCAGGGGTCATTTAGTAGAAAAAGAGGTGCAGGAGCTCATTAGCATAACTTATTTGCATATGCCACACCCCCTGACATCACCGGAAGTGTGTCAGAAGGCAACACCCACCGCTCAGGCTCCACTGGACTGTTTTGGATTGCTAGCTATTGGGGGGGAGGGGAACGTGCAGATCTGTCCTCGCAGAGGAGGGAGAGCTTGTGCCTGAAGGTGGGCCAGGCTGCTTACCTGGCTGTTTCTTGGTCCTCGTGGCCTGACTGAGGGCTGCTGGGAGCAGGGGGCGGGGCTTGTTGTATGTGCCTGCCCCCTGGGCTCCTTACTGCCGGAGCTCCGCTCCTGTGCGCTCCCACAGGAAATGACCCCTGCCTATGTGGCTTTCTTAGTTCAACTGTTGTGCCATCATGTCACTTCCAACTTATGGTGACCCTAAGAACTAATGACCTCCAAAATGTCCTCTTCTTAACAGCCTTGCCCAGGTCTTGCAAACTGAGGGTTGTGGCTTCCTTGATATTGAGTCAGTCGTCTCATGTCGGATCTTCTTTTCTGACTGCTGTTTCCTGCTGTCTTTTCCAGTGACTCTTGTCTTCTCACAATGTGACCAAAGGGCAATAGGCTCAGTTTAGTCATTTGGCTTCTAGGGAGAGTTCAGGCTTGATTGATCTAGAACCCGCTCATTTGGTATCCGTAAAACTCTCCTCCAACACCACATTTCAATCGAATCAACTTTCTTCCTCTCACCTTTCTTCGGTTGCTCAACTTTCACACCCACCAGGTTTGTAGCAACAGACTCGGGGCTCTTTTGGTAGCAGGAACTCCTTTGCATATTAGGGGACACACCCCTAATGTAGCCAATCCTCCAAGAGCTTACAGTAGCCCCTGTAAGAAGAGCTCTGTAAGCTCTTGCAGGATTGGCTACATTCGGGGTGTGTCGGCTAATATGCTAATGAGTTCCTGCTACAAAAGGGGGCAGTGCTCCATCGATCATTTGTCATGCCCCGCCCCCCAATCAGCTCTAGGGGTTGGTGTAAAATCTGTCTTTCAGGGGTAAATTCTCTGTTTGAAAAAGGAAGGAGCTGAGGTAAAAAGGTATGAATCCTGTCATAAATCTTCCAGGGGTGAATTCTCTATGCAATTGGCTAAAACATACCCTGTTTCCCTGAAAATAAGACTTACCCAAAAAATAAGCCCTAGCAGGATTTCTATGCATTTGTGGTATAAGCCCTAGTGTGTCTTCTTGAGAAAAAATAAATATAAGACAGTGTCTTATTTTCGGGAAAACACGGAAGAGTCTGGATTTTAAAAGCCTGCAGGAGAGGGGGGAGTAAAATCATATTGGAGTAAAAAAAAGAGAGACAGAGATTAAGGAATGAAGGGGTAAAAATGGTGTTGTAGCGGACTCAGAAGAAAGTAAAGAAAAAGACATTACAGGACATTGTTCCACAGTAGCCCTGTAGAGCTCTTATTGGCAGGGAAATTATTTTTAATGGAACAGGAGACTAATAATACGGGATTTAGGCCCAGAGGTGTGTACAAATCTAATATATGCTAATATATGCTACCCCACTGCGGTGGCTCAAGTGGTTAAGATGCTGAACTGCAGGCTGTGGAAGGTCGGTAGTTCAACAGTTCGAGACCCAAGTGTGCCGCATGACGGAGTGAGCTTCTGTCTCTAGTTCCAGCTCCTGCCAACCTAGCAGTTCGAAAGCAAGAAATTGCAAGTAGATAAATAGGGACCGCTTCGGTGGGAAGGTAACCGTTCCGTGCGCCTTGGTGTTTAGTCATGCTGGCCACATGACCACGGAAATGTCTTCGGACAGCGCTAGCTCTTCGGCTTTGAAACGGAGATGAGCACCACAACCCTAGAGTCGGATTCGACTGGCTTTCGAGCAAGGGAGCCTTTACATCATCTGACAACAGGAGATAGACTGGGACTTGATTTTTCTTTTCTGTAAAACTTGCTTCACACAAACGAGGGGCTGGAGTGCTCATTTACATCACTTTGCATACTTCTATGTAGTCTTATCTAGTCCCATAGAACGATGCTTGCGTGCAACACATGCCACTTGTTTATCTGGAGACACTGGAGCAGGGGTGGCCAAACTGTGACGGGAGCCGCATGTGTCTCTTTCACACATATTGTGCAGCTCCCGGCAGGGCACCTGGGGAAGCTAAATATCATTAGCAAGCAAATATAATTGGACAAATAAATATCATTATCAATATCTGCTTTTACCACTTTTGTTTCCTGACGGGTCGTCTAATGGCTGCTTCGAGCTTTATGAAAAAGCGAGATATAAGCCCTTTAAATAAGTATTCAGTGCTTTAAATAAGTATTCATATGATTAGCTTTTACAACAGGCTGGCCCAGTTTCAAACAAATTAATTGCATTTTTAGAATTTATGAGCCTTTCTCTTATCAGACATTGGTTTAGTATTTGCATTTCAGGCTGCAGGAGATTTGTGCTGAAAGTTGAAAGAAAAAGTGTAGATGCATCACTGAGTACAGGTCCATAAAGGTGACTTGTGTCTGATGGAAAGTGAGGGCAAACTGATATACAGAGAGAGGTCTCCAGGCAGGCTTCCCTGTCGGCCCCGAGCTCTGGAACCTCAACGTGTAGTAGAGTATGGTATGGATGACGCTTACCTCCTCTTGCAACCCCAAAGGAAATGGATTTGGGCATGCAGGGGTGAGGAGTAAAGGTGAGGACCTTGGACACTGTTTCCCCTCCACGTGCTGTGATTCCGGCAGGTCTCCCTTGGTCCTTCACTGTCTGCAAATATCAGAAATGGAAACAGCTAGAAGATTAGCACCTCAAATTAGGTCACCTCTGTTTTTCCGGTGCTCCTGTGGCTTTTCCACTTTTCCCACGCATCTCATCTGTTTTCTTGAGACTGAGGTAGTCCCTTTGTTGTCATTCTGTGCAGTGAAGTAATGAAGTTATTAAAAGAAAAGGGGGGAAAGAAGTTATTGAGATGTGGTGGACGTTGTGATCCCCAGTAGACCATGTGTTATATTTTCTTCCCCTAGGTGGACAGTTATGATGTGACAGTGTCGGAAGATCTGGGGGAGATCCAGCTGATAAAAATTGAGAAACGAAAGTATTGGTTTCCCGATGATTGGTACCTTAAGTACATCACAGTGAAAACACCAATAGGTGATTACCTGGAGTTTCCATGTTACAGATGGATTACAGATGAAAAAGAGGTGGTTCTCCGAGATGGGCGAGGTGAGTGTTTGGCACAGTTTTGTTTTAGGTGAGCAGCTGAGTTGAGAACTGTTTTAACTAGCTTTATATGAGCATTCAGGGGTCATTTCCTGTGGGAGCGCACAGGAGTGGAGCTCTGGCAGTAAGGAGCCCAGGGGGTTGGCACATGTGACAAGTCCCGCCCCCTGCTCCCAGCAGCCCTCGGTCGGGCCATGAGGCACAAGAAGCAGCCAGGAAAGTTGCAGAGCCCCCCCCCATCCCGCGTTCAGGTACAAGCTCTCCCTCCTCTGTGAGGGCAGATCTGCATGCCCCCCCCATAGCTAGCAATTCAGAACAGTCCAGTGGCACCTTTAAGACCAAGTTTTATTCAGGTACAAGCTCTCCCTCCTCTGCGAGGACAGATCTGCACGTTCCCCCCACCCCCAATAGCTAGCAATCCAAAACAGTCCAGTGGCGCCTGAGCGGTGGGTGTTGCCTTCTGACACACTTCCGGTGATGTCAGGGGGTGTGGCATATGCAAATAAGTTATGCTAATGAGCTCCTGCACCTCTTTTTCTACGAAATGACCCCTGTGTGAGATTATTCACTTCATTTATGCCCTGCCTTTCTCTTCAATAGGGAGCCAGAGGGGCTTACATCAATGTACTTTCTTCCATTTTATCTTTTAAATTTTTTATTTCTTTCTTTTAAAAAAAACAGGAAAAACAAGGGAAAAAACTTAAAATCCAGCAATGAAATTTAAAAGAAAGAAAGAAAGAAAGAAAGAAAGAAAGAAAGAAAGAAAGAAAGAAAGAAAGAAAGAAAGAAAGAAAGAAAGAAAGAAAGAAAGAAAGGGGGAAAAGGATGTAAAAACAAAAGTATAACAACATTGGTGGCTGATCTACACATAAGTGTCTATAAACAGTTTCCAAATATCTAAAAATAAGTCCCTATGCAGTTGCTGTCTGTATGCCATGCATTCAAATATTGATAGAGTTCTGAGCTCCTCTGCTTTTCTCCATTTTATCCTAACAACAAGCCTGGGAGGTAGTTCAGGCTGAGGGTGTGTGACTGGCCCTAGGCCATCCATCTATCAAGCTTCCATAGCAGAGTGAGAGTTCAAACTTGGGTCGCCTAGATCCTAGTCAGACACTCTTAACCTCCACACTACCTTGGCTCTCTTGTTTACAAATTCAAGGGGGTTAGTCCATGGCTGCCATGGGACTCAGTGGAGCAATATTGTGCAACAATGCCAAGACCACGTCCACACATCCCAGGAAATCTACAGCAACTCATTGTGCAACCGCTTTCATGAAGTTAAGACAGGGAGAGGCATTCTAACCTCTCCCACGTCTTGGTATTCTAACCCCCCCCCATAGTGTTGCCAGCCTCCAGGTGCGGCCTGGGGATCTCCTGCATTTTCAACTGATCTCTAGCTGACAGAGATCAGCTCCCCTGGAGAAAATGGCTGAAGGGTGGACTCAGAAGAAAAATGGCTGAAGGGTGGACTCTACAGCATTGTACTATGCTGAGGCCCCTCCCCAAACCCCGCCCTCTCCTGGCTCCACCCCCAAAGTCTCCAGGTATTTTCCAACCCAGACCTGGCAACCCTACCTATGTCTTTCTGTGCCCCTATAGGACTCTAGAAGGCAGTGAGAAGTTTCTTCTCTACTGGAAAGAGACGTCAGAGTCTCTTAACTGAGGGAAGAGTTGAGAAACAGTGTTCTGACCCCCCCCCTTTAGAAACTTCCCCCTGCACTTAAGGATGAAGGTCTCCTGGAGAGGAGGGAACTTTGACCTAGTATCCCAGATCAGGGATGCAGCCAGAGAGGAGGCATTTTGATCCACCACCCAGAAACATTTTATTGGATGCAGCAAAAAGGGGTAATGAGGACGTTGCCTCTCTTCTTCCCCCTGTTCAGTTACAAACATTTACACACACCCATTTCAGCGGCAAGGACTTCTCTCTTGAGGAATATGGGCCACCCCTCTGTATCCAGCTGGGACTCTGTAGACGCCTCGGCCTCACCTGCATGGGAGACGTGACCATTTCTCAAAGAGATGCATGGCCAGAGTATCCTAAATTCAACGGGGTGGGGGGATTATGTTGTTGTGTTGTTCAGTCGCACAGTCGAGTCCGACTCTTCGCGCCCCCATGGACCAGATCAGGCCAGGCCTTCGGTCTTCCGCCGTCCTCTGAAGTTTGCTCAATTTCATGTTCGTTGCATCTATGACACGGTCTAACCATCTCATCCTTTGCCGTCCCCGTCTTCTTTGACCTTCAGTCTTTCCCAGCATCAGGGTCTTCTCCAGTAAGTGCTCCCTTCTCATTGGGTGGCCAAAGTATTTGAGCTTCAGTTTCATTATCTGGCCTTCCCGGGAACAGTCAGGGTTGATTTCTTTTAGGATTGACTGATTTGATCTTCTTGCAGTCCAAGGGACTCTCAAGAGTCTTCTCCAGCACCATAGTTCAAAAGAATCTATTCTTCGGCGCTCGGCCTTCCTTATAGTCCAACTCTCGCAGCCATACATGACTACTGGGAATACCATTGCTTTGACCATGCGGACTTTTGTTGGCAGGGTGATGTCTCTACTTTTTATCATTTTATTATGGCAGTGGCAAAAAAATCTTTTTTCTTGGGAGAAATCACCTTCTAGCTACTCTCAACCTGGCCATATCTCATGCAGTCTAAACAACACTTAGTGAATGTTCCCTGAAATATACTGGGTTCTAGACGTGTTCAGTGATCAGCTCATATTTATTAAGTGATTTAGCTCAACTACAAGACAACTCTCGCCAAACACCACACCCAACACCCACCCACTCCCCGTGATAGGCTGTTTACAAGATAACTCCAGTTCAATAGATCCCTTTCAGGATCCTAGTAGTCTATCGTTTAGGTGTTCAAGCTAGGACAGTTCTCTGGTGCCCTTTGAGCTTAATACACAACATTCCCCAAGTGTGACAATCACTTTTGAGAGCCTGGAACAAGAATAAAGGTAAAGGTCTCCCTTGCTCGAAAGCCAGTCGAATCCGACTCTAGGGTTGCGGTGCTCATCTCCGTTTCAAAGCCGAAGAGCCAGCACTGTCCAAAGACGTTTCCGTGGTCATGTGGCCGGCATGACTAAACACCAAGGCACACGGAACGCTGTTACCTTCCCACCGAAGTGGTCCCTATTTATCTACTTGCAATTTCTTGCTTTCAAACTGCTAGGTTGGCAGGAGCTGGAACTAGAGACGGGAGCTCACTGCATCATGTGGCACCCGGGTCTCGAACTGCTGAACTACCGACCTTCCACAGCCTGCAGTTCAGCGTCTTAACCACTTGAGCCGCCGCAGCTCCTAGAACAACAATACAAAGAAGTAATTCTGTCGCTCCAAGAGCAATTCTAGTGCTTTTTACCAGCTTACCTGGAAAAGAAATTTGCCTGATGTTGCAAATCACTCCACACCCATTTCCAAAGGAAAGAAAGGAAAGAAAGCCACATTTAGAGACAAGTTATATCCTTGATAAAGATAAGTCATGCTCATTTGGATTTCTTAAAATTTCCCAGGTGGACGCTGTTCAGCTCTGGTTGTTATTTCTTAACTTTTCATTTAGCTACAGTTTTGCGCTTCGTTTTCTTCCGTATTTGGACAAGACTGTCATGCTTCTCAAATAGTTAATCTCCAATTCTTGTTACCCTGTTATTTTACAGGACCATTTATAATTTCTTCAAACCCATTGCCAGTGAGAATTGCACCTTTTCTATGTATTCTATTTTCAAACAAGATCTTAGCTTTGCAGACAAAACGCCTGATCTGAAAGTAATTTTCTGCATGGCTACATTGCTGCACTAACAGCTAAATCCTATAGCAGTAGAAAAGAGGAAGAGTCCAATAGCACCTTAAAGACTAACAAAAATTGTGGCAATATATTCAGGTGGGGCAGTCGTGTTGAGTCCAGTGACACCTTTAAGACCAACAAAGTTTAATTCTGGGTATAACCTTTCATGTTCATGCACACTTCATCAGATATATCGAAACAGTTTTCCTCAAGCCTTATGTATAGGGAGAGAGAGGGTGGCAGTATTTAAAGTGCTTCTGGACTCTTGCTCTTTTTTACTGTTACAGACAGACTAACACAGCTACCCATCTTGAGCTAAGTCCTATGTCCCAGACACCAGCATGTTGCCACTGAATATACTTGCTCAGCAGAGGGAAAATATGCACAAAAAAAATGCAATTTTGGGAATGGGGGGGGGGGAGGAAGGTGAAAGTATAGCACACTTGGGGTTCCCAAGTTCCCCCCCCCTGGGGTGAACTAGCAGGGAGGACTGGAAAGTGTCCCAAGCCCATGGTCATTGGCTGCCCCCACAGTCCCATCGTTTTGACAAACAAGTCCCCATATAAAATCCGCCTGCTGCGTTCAACGTGTTCATTACAGCTAAGCACTTCTGTTCATCTCAGCAGTGCCAAATGACTCCAATCTGTTAAAAAGGTGCATTTTTTCCCTTAAGTATATAAGCATTCTATAGATGCAGAAGCAAAGAAAAGGTACCGTTGGACAGCAAATTACTGTGACATCTGAGCATTAGGACAAATAATTAGGATCAGGGGTTGTTTCGTAGAAAAAGAGCTAGGGGGGTTCATTAGCATAACTCATTAGCATATGCCACACCCCCTGACATCACCGGAAGTGTGTCATAAGGCCACCCCCCCTGACATCACCGGAGGTGTGTCATAAGGCCACACACCCCGCCCCCAATGGTCCCGGGCGCCGCCGCCGGCCTTGCAGCTTCACTGCCAAGCCCCATGAGAGGGCCCGGCGGTGGACCTGCAAGGCCGGCGGGAGTGTAAGGAAGCCCCGTGAAGGCCCTCCCTGGCCCCAGGCAGGCAGGGGTGGGGAGAGGCAGGGAGGAAGCAACTTACCCTCCCTCTTCTCCTGCCTCCTCCTGGCTGAGTGAGGGACGGAAGCGGGGCGGCCGGAAGCTGGGGGTGGGGCTTCGTCATGTGCCCCGCCCCCGTACCTCACCCGGGGGAACTGTGATCCCCCCCGAAATGACCTCTATTAGGATTAACAGCATTCTTCTTTCCATATCTCTAGGATGTTAGAGACAGGCAAAAATATCTTACTGGTTTCCAGGTTTGATGTTCATTCCAGATTTCATTATCTTCAAAATGGCAAGGGTATGGTCTTCCTCCTTTAGAATGAGTACCCTGGACCTGATTGACCAAGAATGGCTGCTCCCTTCTTTTAAAAGGAGCGATTCTTCTTCCCAGCAACCTGCTTGTCCAAACAGGCCAGCATGGGAAAAGGGATTCACCACTGCCCGTGAACGGCAGGACCCCTCCTCCTGCCTCTCTGCTGACTTCTTGGGTTGCATCCCTTCTCCTAAACTGCTTTGTTTCCCCTTCCTCAGTTTAAAGGGCAGAGGTCTAACTTAACTCTCTCTTTGGCCACACTGTCCTTATCCTCTGAGCATTCACAGAGTATACACCCAACAGTCACAAAGCAAAGTAGAAAATTCTTACACAGATACTTGGATAATTTATTTATTTTATTTATTTCTTGGGATTTATATCCCGCCCTACCCATACGGCCCAGGGCGGCTAAAAAGCGGACAAGCCGAGGTAAAACATCAACTACATTAAAACATCGATACATAAAAACTAAAAAGGTGCTCTGCAGTACATATTAAACATTCAATTTAGAATACATTTCGAAGTTCAAGATGGTCAATCCCTCATTTTCTCTCATTGGGGCCGATGGAGTAAAAAAACGCCGGAGCGCCAGAATGGTGTTCCTCTTCTGGGCAACATTTCACCCCCGTCCAAGGCCAGGTAGATGGAAAACAGCCACGATGGTGGTATAGTGGCCACGGCGGCGGCTCCTACTCGAAAGCCTGGCCGAAGAGCTCCGTCTTGCAGGCCCTGCGGAACTGCACGAGGTCCCGCAGGGCCCTGATCTCCGCCGGGAGTTCATTCCACCAGGTAGGAGCCGCCACCGAAAAAGCCCTGGCCTTGGTTAGGGCAAGCTTGATGTCCCGGGGGCCTGGAACCTCAAGGAGGTCCAGACTCCCTGATCGCAGCGCTCTTGGGAGAACATAAGGGAAAAGGCGGTCCCTCAGGTAGGCTGGACCCTGGCCAGTGTCCATTTGTGACAGATAAAGTGTCATTTGGTCAGGGTCCATTTCACTGATGACATGTGAGGGCGGGGTGGGTGGGTAGGCGGTCTCTAAACCCTGTGTTGCTTTTTGATATCCATGTTATGATCCAGCGGAAGGTCACAAATGACCACATGATTACCACATGTCTCTTTTATCAAATAGACAAAACAATTATTTTATGTACTTCTGTAATGTAGGTGGGGAAAGCAGGGTCTGTATCAGAAGGAAGGCCTTAAGAGGGTTATAAGCAGGCGCCTGAGAAGGCCTCAACTGAAGAGAGAGTGAGTTGGAAACGGGGCTTGAGTGGTCAAGAGAAATCCACCAGCCTTATAAGCCCCAGCGGATAAACACGTGCCACAAACGGACCGAGGTTCACCGTATGTGATGAGGGGACCTAGAGGACCATTTTAATAAAGAAAGCTTTGCCTGAGGTCATATTCTATCCTTACTGTTTCATCGTCTTGTTCTAGCCAAGCTTTCCAAGGATGACAAAACTCAGATTCTTAAACATCACCGACGCAAAGAACTGGAGGATCGCCAGAAAATGTATCGGTGAGTTTCCCCATGGCTTCGCAGTTTGTCCTGTATTCTGAACATTACCCAGAGGGCTGAAGAGATTAGAGATCTAATCATAATGGCACAGGCAATACTTGCAAGGCTGTGTCTATGTCAGGATACTAGCTGGAGCACAGTCAAGCACCGATCTGTTCTCCAAAAGATCAGGAACCTGAGGGAACAGGCACAGTGAAAAACAGGAAGTTTCAGGTTAGAACCTGTTCTAGACATTTTGCAGAAGTACACTTTTTCAAAATTCATGCAAAAGCTATCCCAGCTCCAGGACTCTTTTTGTAGAAAAAGCCCAGCAGGAACTCATTAGCATAATAGGCCACACCCAACAGCAGGAACTCATTAGCATATTGGGCCACACCCCTAACAGCACAGCTCATTAGCACATTAGGCCGCACCCCCATGTTACCAGAAGTGTGGTCATCCAACCACACCCACCTTTTGCTTGTTATTCTGTTGACCTTGTTTGTTGTCAAAACCCAGGGCCTTTTTTTGTAGCAGGAACTCCTTTGCATGTTAGGCCACACACCCCTAATGTAGCCAATCCTAATGAGTTTCTGCTGTTGGGCGTGGCCTATTATGCTAATGAGTTCCTGCTGGACATGGCCAACTTGGGAGCCAGCCGGAACTCCGTTCCTGTGCGTTCCTGCCCAAAAATAGCCCTGCAGCTAGCTCATTTGCTCCTTCTCTGCTTCTGCACAAATTGGGAATGTTGCAAACTGATCCCAAATTCATTTATTAGTATGTTTTCCTCCTTACTTACCTCTACAGATGCTAAGGCCTGAGGGGAAAACTAGAAAAATTCAGAAAGAAAATTTTTTTCTAGTTTTTTGAGGCCCTTTATTGAGGCCCATTCGCGGGAAGGGCGGGGTATAAATGTAATGAAAATAAATAAAAATAAATAAATGTATATAATCTTAGATATGTATACGTCCATAAATACAATTTTAAAATTTCAGTGTATGATTCATAAGAAAAATTATTATTATGACAAATAATTGAACTCAAACAATACATTATAGCATTTATTTTGTTCTGTGCTAATTCCTTTTTTAAGTTTAATTAAATATTGCTTTACCAAGAAATCACATTTAAATATGTCAAAGTCTGTCCTTCTTTGTTTTCCCCAGAATCCATAAAAAGATTTCCAGCTTCCTGAAAAATAGGCTGCCTAACTCAGATAGATAGTTTTGCTGTTTCGTAGACTATCTTTAACCAAGATTTAATATTCAAATAATCTGTCTTTTCCCAATTCTATGCTAATAGCATTTTTTCCTGGTGTAAAAAAGACGATGCCTTTGTGAATTCTTTGAAATATAATTGTGTGGGAGTCCTAACAAAGCTTGGATCATTCGGAATTTCTGTTTGATAATTTTTTCCAAGTATCTTTTCCTCAAATACCTTGACTGATAAACACCTTCAGAACATGCTTAAATTTTGATTTGTTTTTAAGTCACAATTTTTTGCACACATATTGATTAGTTTGGTAAATCTAGTTTAATTTGTATAGAGTTAGGTACCACTGTTATGTTATTTTATAAAAGTTCTCCTTCATCCTTTCATTTATGGCTGAAGTGGGTGTCGATGCAAAAAAGAATTGCTAGTCTTTCTCAGAATTCTTTTCATGTACTATCTTTTGCCCTATTTTAAAAATTAAAAAATTAAAAAATAATTCAATGTAGAAGAGTAAATGGGAGGTTGTAAACATTTCTGAGTGCCTCCCATGTAAAATAACTTTTCAAATGCCGTAAGTCCGGTTGGTTAGTAACTTTCTTTAAAATAAGAAAGCTACACATCTGGAAAAACTGAAACCATTCAGCTCCTAAATTCTTTTGCATCGTTTCAATGTATGATGAATGATCACCATTACCATCTGTTACTCTTGTACAATTAGTATTCATTTAACTCATCCGTAGATCCATAATTTTGAAATTTGTATTGTAATGACTGATTGAAATAGCAAAGTTTGAGGACCCAGGAATTTCAGACCTCAGTAACTCCCTCTAGTTATGGATTACAAAATAGAAAATCCATTTTTTTATGATTTGTGATTTTTGTGAGTACCGTGGAATCTGTGCTAGTAGTGTCAAGCTGCCTTCCTGTTCAAAATAATAAACCATGGCACGTTGTCATCATAATGAATCAGTTTACTGAAAATCTTTTAAGATTGCAGAATGATAATATTTTATTAAGTTAGGGCAGGCTGGCCCTCCATTTCCCCTCTTTTTTCATAGTATGTCTGAAGCTACACTTGTTTATTGTTTATTAATCAAATAAACGTTATAAGTTCTCTTTGCTGCTCTTGTAATGTTGCCCCTTTCTGCACTGACGGCTTGCTGTGGAGAATCCGAGGAGTCAAGCCTTAAGGGTTCACTTCGCAGTCCTACCCATTCCCTCCGCACTGGTTTTTCCCTCTTTGGTTTATTTATTTGTGTATTCTGTGTGCATTCTGCATCTACAAGCAAAACCCGCATTTTTTGAGCTAACCGCCTGCCAACCCCTCCCTCCCTCCTTCCCTCCCTCCATGATTCTGCAAAAAGAAAGAGAAGGGAGAGGAAAATACAGACCCACACATGCAAGACTGACAGGGAATCCCCTAGTCCTTTATATTTACTGATTCCTTCTTGTGGTCTTTCTGGCTTTCCTCCTCCCAAGACAAAAGAGGACATGTTCTCCTGCTCAGGCAAACTGCTCAGGCGGTTAGCTCAAAAAATGCGGTTCCAGCCAGAGCCGGCTCAGGGTGGCTTACATAAATAGCATAAGAATAATGTAATTGTCTGTTTAATGTAAGCTGCCCTGAGCCGGCTCTGGCTGGGAGGGCGGGGTAAACAAACAGATTAAAATTCGACAACATCAGTTAATACAAGTAAACAATGCTAAAACCATAAAACATAATAAAGTGCTAGTATCCGTGGTTTCACAGCGGTGTTGTTACTTAATTCTCTCATCTTACAGTCGGCTCCTTGATCTTCTTAGATCATCTTAGGCAGTAAGCTCAGGCTGTCATTAGGAGTCCCAGGGAAACAGGCCTCTCCAACCATGGTGCCCGCTGCGGGTTCTTCCGCGGCCGTATCGGCCACTGCGGCGGGACTGGCGCGTCCCGCGCCAAGTTCTTTGGCAACCTCGGACACGGGACGGAGCCATGGGAGCAACCGGGGGGAAGAGGGCAACTATATTTCGAAGCCCCAGTGAGATGGGGGGGGGGGCCTAGCTCAGGGGAAGAACAGAAAACCCTTACCTTCCAGGCTGGCGGTTACCGCGGGCACTACCGAGGAGGCTGGGGTGACAGACACTTCCGTTATGCACCCCGAGCCTCAAGAAGTTAAAGAACAATATTCCGAAAGGGGGAAGGGAGGACACGTGCAGCCGGGAGGTTGGTTGAGGGGCAGGCTGGGGGAAGAGCACAGGGTGTTTGAAATCACTGTAATAAGCAAATAAAAAAAGGAAACAAAGAACACCGGGGAGGAGTTCAGAGGATCGAGTTCCGAAAGGCACAGAGAGAGAGAGCCGATTCTGCTGAAGACGAGACGGGGAGTGTGACGAAACACCCCTGCTCGTCTAATTCTGAGGTGTTCGTTTCCAACGTAGAAAGACCCAACACGGCGACGGGTCATAGGGCGCCTGGGGCTGACGAGAATCCCGACACATGGGCTGTCAGTTGTTAGTAGTGGCGGCAGCTCCAAAAGCCTAGCGGATCAGCTCTGTTTTACAGGCCCTGCGGAACTGCAAAAGGTCCTGCAGGGCCCTGGTCTCTTCCAGGAGCTCATTCCACCGGAGTGGAGCCACCACCAAGAAAGCCCTGGCCCTGATTGTTGCAAGCCTGGCCTCCTCGAGACTCGGGAGGGCCAGCTGATTCTGGGTCCCTGATTGCAGTGCTTTCTGGGGTACATGTGGGGAAAGGTGGTTCCCTCAGTTATGTCGGTCCCTGGCTATATAGGTCTTAAAAGGTAAGAACCAGCACCTTGAAGCGAATCCGGTATGCTATGGGTAGCCAGTACAATGTCTGAAGCACAGGCTGGATGTGCTCCCAAATAGGGAGTCCCATCAGAAGCCTGGCCGCGGCATTTTGCACCAGCTGCAGCTTCCGGATTTGTGACAAGGGCAGTCCCATGTAGAGGGCATTACAGTAGTCCAGTCTCGAGATGACCATCGCGTGGATCACTTTTGCCAAGTCATTGTGTTCGAGGAAGGGAACCAACTGCCTGCTCAGCCAGAGATGATAAAAGGCTGACTTGGCAGTGGCTGCTACCTGGGCCTCCATTGTTAAGGAAGCATCTAGGAGCACTCCCAGACTCCTAACCTCCAGAGCTGACACCAGTGGTGCCCCCACCGAAGGTTGGGAGCGGGACCCCTACCCTCGGACCAATCCAACTCAAGCACAGGACCTCCACCTTCGTCGGATTCAATTTCAGCCGGATCAGCCTAAGCCAGCTAGCCACGGCTTGTAGCACCCGGTCTAGATCTTCCGGTTTGGAGTCTGACTGACCGCCCAACAACATCCAAAAACTAACCAGGGTCTACTCTGCTTAGCTTCTGATGAGAGCATGCTAGCCTGGGCCATTCAGACCAGGGCCATCTTAAAATACATGCTTATTAAATCTTTACAACTGGCCTACTGTGTATCACACAAAACCATCTAAGCTAAGGGCTTTAATATCCTTTAGTATCATGTTAGATAACATTCAGAGCCCCAAAGGCAGTGAAAGGAGAGAAGAGGCAAGAAGCAATTAGACACAAGATGTTTATCCAATGCAGCCCATGCTTGCTTGGAAGAGAGTCCCAGTTTTAGGCCCAGAGCAACCTTTGCGGGACCTGCTTGGAAAGGCTGTAGACAACCAGGAATGCCTTCCTTTTCTGGGGTGCTTTCTGTAGTGGCTGCCTGGCTGGTTTCAACAGTATACTGCAAAGAGGGTACATAGCTGTATGAATCTGATTAGAAACAAACATTCAGAACATGGGCAGAGTCCAATACTTTGAAAGATTTAATCTCTAAATGGACCATCCCTTGAAGATTTTAGACCACGGAAAGTGCTCTGAACACCTTTGGTGTTTCAGTGCAGAATCTTCCAAGACATATACACAAATACAAATGTTCAGTCTTATTCAGTCTTTACAGCTGTTTGGCGTGGACTGCCCCTTGACCTTGTCCTCACTTCCCATCCTGGGTTCTGCTTAGCTTCTGCCCACAGAACCAACACTGACAGTTCTGGATTGCAGCCTGTTTGCAGGATACCTGTGATTCTTTTCTGTGTCTGGCTGAATTCTTGTCTGGGTGATGTAGCTGCCAAATCAGAGCTGTATGTGGCTACAAGTGTGTTTCGAATCCCCTTCCCTAGGGAATTTGCTCAATTGAGTGAGACACTACCTTGAGCCAGACTCTGGGGAGCTAGCATGTGTGTTCCCTAAATAAGTTACTAAATAAAGTTGCTAGCATCTGAGGTTTTGCTTATATAACCTGATCAGTGTTTCAGTGACTGTCCTTTCCGCACTTGGATCTCATCCCTAGTTTTATCAGAGTTCAACCCAGGACACAATACCTTGCATTTATTCCTGGTTATAACAGCATCCGTTTATCCCAAGACAAGTGTGGGACAAAACCGGGGTGACCTCAACGTAATGTGGAAACAGGAAATACCCCGAGATAATTACAGGGATGAACTCGAGTGTAGTGTAGAATGCAAAAATTTGTTGTTGTTCAGTCGCACAGTCGATTCCGACTCTTCGCGACCCCATGGACCAGATCACGCCAGGCCCTCCTGACTTCCGCCGTCCTCTGAAGTTGACTCAATTTCATGTTCGTTGCATCTATGACACTGTCTAACCATCTCATCCTTTGCCGTCCCCGTCTTCTTTGACCTTCAATCTTTCCCAGCATCAGGGTCTTCTCCAGTGAGTGCTCCCTTCTCATTTGGTGGCCAAAGTATTTGAGCTTCAGTTTCATTATCTGGCCTTCCAGGGAACAGTCAGGGTTGATTTCTTTGAGGATTGACTGATTTGTTCTTCTTGCAGTCCAAGGGACTCTCAAGAGTCTCCTCCAGCACCATAGTTCAAAAGAATCTATTCTTCGGCGCTCGGCCTTCCTTATAGTCCAACTCTCACAGCCATACATGACTACTGGGAATACCATTGCTTTGACCATGCGGACTTTTGTTGGCAGGGTGATGTCTCTACTTTTTATCATGCTGTTTAGGTTCGCCATCACTTTCCTCCCAAGGAAATCTTTTAATTTCATGGCTGCTGTCACAGTCTGCGGTGATCTGGGATCCCAGGAACGTGAAGTCTGTCACTACTTCCACGACTTAGTACAGAATATGAAAGTGGTAATTATTTGTGGCTAACTGATCTGGCATCACGGCTTGATTTTTTTTAGTGACACTGTTTTGAGCCGTATAAACCACAAAAAGCAAATGTGCTGTTGATTCACTAGTTCTCTTTTTTTATCATCAGATGGGGAGAATGGCATCCAGGCTTCCCCTTAAACATAGATGCCAAAACTCACAAAGAGTTGCCTCGCAACATTCAGTTTGACAGTGAAAAAGGAGTCGACTTCATTTTGAATTATACCAAAGCGTAAGTATCGCCATACAATACTCATGTTATAGGTAGATTCAGGCATCTAAGACACCAACGAAAGTTTCAGGGTATAAGCTTTCTGGGGTCAAAGAGCTTTGTCTTGCAAAAGAGTATACCTTGAATCCCGTCTTGGTCTCGAAGGTGCTGCTGGACTTGAATCTGACTGTTTTACTGCAGACCAACATTGGTGTCCTCTGAAACTGAAAATAAATGTCTCCCGGAAAGCACTTCGCTCAAGTGATCAACATGCATTGGAAGCCCCTGGCCCAGAGAGCGTCCGGTTGTCCTCAGTAACTTTCCGAAACCAAATCTCTGCTCTACCCTCCCACCCATTCTTAAGCCCCGAAAGGGAGGACCCAAGTAGGATTGAGGAGCCATGGCTTTTTGGCCTAAATGGTTGCACTCGGAGGAAACGCAAGTATCAGCTTATAAGATGCCTCCTCTCTTGCCCAATGATGTCAAGTACAGAAGGTGCAACCTGGATATTAAAAACACTAAAGTATTCTATGGAATAATAGGAGGCTACGACTCAAATTTTCACTTCTTAATAAACCAAGTAGTAAAGGGGGTTTGGGACTCCCATCCTTGCGTAAATATTATGAAGCAGCACAACTTAAAGCAATAGTTTTATATGCAGACCCACAATGTGGGAAAACCTTGGGTACATATCGAAGCCTTTCCAGTACTCCCAGATCTCCTACATGAAGCCATTTGGAACAACCCGAAAAATAGACCGAAAACTGTGAAAAATAACAAGTTTTCATCTTTTACATTAAGCATGTGGGATAAGTCACGATTGGTTTTTTAAAAAACACACTAAAGTAGAGATTCTATGAACAAATAGTTCCCCCCCCCCCGGACAATCGGTAGTTATGGAGATTTCTGAGACCACTGTTACCGTTAGTCTTCTAATTTTCGAATGGTGAGGATTAGGATGTTCTCTGTTCCAAGCAGGTGTTTGTGGTGAGACTTGCTATACAAGAGGAACAGCTAGTTCTCATTGAATTACACTGCTTCTTCCTTCTTGTCAGGTTTGTTTGTTTGTTTTGCTCTGTAGGCCTGCCGTTTAGTGCTCCTTAGTCACCACTGTGGCAAGCTGTTCCTGGAAGTCTACTGACAGTGTGAAAGAGTCACTCTGGGGCTTAGAAATAACTGCAGGCACCATTAAGGAAATACTCGCTTCTGCTTTCCACACTCTGTTCACAATATAGTCCATCGGGTTGTCTAAAATGGCATCTTCTTCAACCAGCGGTCTGTGAAGCTTCCTTGTTAAGGGTTCCTTTATGGCCTGCCGCTGGATGTAACACACACCCCCCCCATTACCACCTCCATATTTGGTTGGGCAAGATCAGCTTCATTTAAATCGTCATTTAAACTGGAAGGAGCAGGGAAGCGCTATCAACCTTCTTGGAGCACACCAATAAATATGCGGAGGTTTCCCTTCTCACCTCCTTCTGGCTTGCTACTCCTCCCTGTATTTCAGAAGGACAAGGCCACGGTTATACTGGCCTTTCACGTGCTTTCTGAGCTGCTGTAAGAACCACATTATGCCCAAGGAAGCTGCAGGTGAAATGCCTTTTTATCCCCCTCTAAAAACACTACAGTGCGGTGCGGTGGTTCAAGTGGTTAAGACGCTGAACTGTAGAAGGTCAGTAGTTCAGCAGTTCAAGACCTGGGTGCCGCAAGACGGAGTGAGCTCCTGTCTCTAGTTCCAGCTCCTGCCAACCTAGCCGTTCGAAAGCAAGAAATTGCAAGTAGATAAATAGGTACCACTTTGGTGGGAAGGTAACAGCGTTCCGTGCGCCTCGGTGTTTAGTCATGCCGGCCACATGACCACGGAAACGTCTTTGGACAGCGTTGGCTCTTCGGCTTTGAAACGGAGATGAGCACCGTAACCCTAGAGTTGGATTCGACTGGCTTTCGAGCAAGGGAACCTTTACCTTTACCTTTAAAAACACTACCAGGCACTGTGCTGCCTTCTGGGCACTCTGTTCATTCACAGAAACCAGAAGCTCAAAGTTAGCCAGGTACTTATTAGGATATTGGGTTAATATAGCAGAGTTTTGCCCAGTCATAGAAGTGTGATACTGAGTACAGTAAACAAATCTCCCAAGAAGGATATTTCAAAAAAGGTAAACTTAGATTTATTCAAGTAGATCCAGTTCAGATTCAGGTTGTAGTCGAAAGGAGAGAGAGAGGCCTGATCTAAAGAGTACGTTCCCCTATCACAAATGGCCAGCTTCTCCAGCATCATGTGTGTGGGAGTATGAGGGCATCACATCTGCAGGAGAGACCTGCAGAGACATGTGTCTCCATGGAAGGCCATGTAGAGGGAGGGAGAGGACAAAGGGAGAGAGGGGAGGGGTCAGAAGGCAGCTCCCAGGTTAAGATAAAGAGAGGCATCCCATTCAATGAGATAACACCTCTACACACTTAGGGTGCGTTTAGACGGGGGCTTTACAACGGTTAGGGTGCGGGTTCCAACCGGTGTACTTACGGGCGTTCAGACGGCGAACATCTGCCTCCCGTCCCTAACCGTTGTAAATCCTTTTAAACCGTTGCACTCTGCCACTAGGTCCGAAGTGGTGGTAAACAGAGTGCAACGGTTGAAAACGGTGCCCCCCGGCGTCTGATCGCTCTCCTCCGTTGCGCAGCCACTTCCGTCGGAAGCCTGAGGCTTCCGGCTTTCCCCCGCCATTTTTTTTTAACTAGCCGATATGCGCTCAGGCGAAGCTTCGCCCTGAGTGTTTGTTAAAATTTTTAAAAAGCCCTTACTTTACCTTTAAAGTTTAAATGTGAGGGGAGGGGGTTGAGCATGCTCAAAAATCGCCATTCTCTGAATGGCTGCCTGTGCGCATGCTCAAACAGTCCTTTAAAAAAAACGCCGACACCCGCAGCGTGTGAGCGGGCGTCCACCGGAGGGCTCCGCAGACAGGAGGGTGAGTCTGATCGCGTTTATGCCGGCAGAAACGCCCCGTCTGAACGCACCCTTAGAGTGATGTAGCTGGGCCCCCTCCCCCATGGCCAGGCATGCTCACTCCAGCACTGATTCCAGGCCCATCTGAGTGATCAATACATTTCTTCTCAGATAATAAAGGCTTTTACCACCGTGATGCTACCGCCACCAACACACTTGTTTAAGACACCAACTTTAATAAAAGGCTTCCAAGTGGTCTCCAGCACTGGTCTTAAATGAGTTACAACAAACAATTGATAATATTATTGATAAGGCTGTATTGAAAGTAATGCTTCCCTTTCTCTGTTGTGAATGTTGTAAATGATCTCCTCCTTTTTAAAAAGGGATTGGGACACTGCTGGATTTGTTAGTAGCCTATAGCGTAGAGGTTTTAACACTGTGGAAGAAGCATTCATGGGGGACTTAGAACACCTGTGAAATGAGCATAGACTTCTAGGGATGGTTATTATCCTGAAGTTGGGGCCCCCCACTGTCGTTAGGTTTGTGAGAATTTTTCCATCACCGTGTGCCTTTTTATGATCTGGGGAAAGCTGCTGCTTTGTTCTAACAGATTTTCCTTGTCTGTGAATTTAGAAAGAGTCAGGATTCCCCCCCCCAAAAAAAATTTCTCAGATTTTCTTTCCAATGCCAGCGTTGGACTAGGTTGCAAATCCAAAGATCAACAGGTTGTGCAAGTGTGACTGTGCAGATATCTCTGCATACGTAACGGATTATTGGTGCTGGGGTAATCCAGGGCTGAACTCAAGTCCAGTAAATTTCAGGAACTCTGGTACCACATGTATTTTGCTCCAATATACCCGATCCCCACAAATGTATTCAAATTTCCTGCAATCTCATGTCCTTACATCATCACTGAGAATTTCATTTCAGAGAAGAAAGGAAATCAGGAAAGTGAAAAATGTTGGTAAGCGGGGAGAACACAAAAAGGGGTGGCAGTTGCTAATAATCATATTTCTTTTCTTTAGGATGGAAAATCTGTATGTGAACCGCTTTATGCACATGTTCCAGTCCTCCTGGAGTGACTTTGCAGATTTTGAGAAGATCTTTGTCAGAATTAGCAATACAATTTCGGGTGAGTTTTCATTATATTTGATTCATGCATCTGTAAAGAGTTTAAAGCATAGGATGAGTAAATTCAGACGTAATCTGAATGTATGCGATTGGTACACTTGGACTGTGTTTCTAGTAGCTTTGCTTTTTTGTAAGTCTTGGTGGTAGTGGAAAGTACCGTCAAGTCACAGCGACTTATGGCAACCCCATAGAGTTTTCAAGGAAGGAGACGAACAGAGGTGATTTGCCATTGCCCACCTCTAGCGCTCTCCCCCAAGCACCAAGAAGACAGAGCATCACTTGCCCCAGAGCCCCTATCTATACCTTGTGGCTATTAGCCACTGATGGACCTCTGCTCCATATGCTTATCTAATGCCCTTTTGAAGCCGTCCATGCTTGTAGCCGCCACCACTTCCTGTGGCAGTGAATTCCAAGTGTTAATCACTCTTTGGGTGAAGAAGGACTTCCTCTTATCCATTCTAACCCGACCGCTCAGCAATTTCACGGAGTGCCCACGAGTTCTTGTATTGTGAGAAAGGGAGAAAAGTACCTCTTTCTCTACCTGCTCTTTCCCATGCATAATCTTATAAACCTCAGTCATGTCACCCCTCAGTCGTCGTTTCTCCAAGCTAAAGAGCCCTAAGCGCCTTAACCTTTCCTCATAGGGAAAGTGTTCCAACCCCTTTATCATTCGAGTTGCCCTTTTCTGCGCTTTTTCCAAAGCTATAATATCCTTTTTAAGGTGTGGTGACCAGAATTGCACACAGTATTCCAAATAGATATGTGGGTGGGAAGAGAGGGGAACAGCTTTTTTTAAAAAAACCCTTTCAAATGTTACTTTTTCGGTATTTTTAAAAAGCTAAACACCTTAAAAATGACAGCACCTAGAATTAAAATGCTGGAACAAAACGTACAGACGTCCGTTCTTACAAATGGAGGACCTGGGAAGGGGAGAAGGAGAAGAAGGCCAGTCTGGAATGAACCGGATGGCGTCTTTACCCCTAGGTTGTCCTTCTTGGCTCTCCCTTAACAGTATGGTTGCCAGCCTTCAGGTGGAGCCGGAGATCTCCCGGCATTACAACTGATCTCCCGGTTACATAGATAGTTTGTTTGTTTGTTTATAACATTTATTCCACTTCTCCTGGAGATGTATAGCTGATCTGGAAAGGGCACTGTACGGCATTAGACCCTACTGAGATCCCTCCCCTCCCTGAAGCCCACCCTCCAACGTTCCACCTTCAGATCTCCAGTTATTTCCAAACCCAGAGTTGGCGACCCTGCCTTACAAGACAGATGGTCAATGGCCACTGTGATGGGGGAGGGCTCAGCCCAGCCAGAACCAGGTTAGGGGAAGAGCCTATGAGAAAAAAATGAAAAGAGAAATTCTGTAAACAATACTGTCAAAGAAATAAGATCTTAATTGAGCTTGGTTGATTCTCGATATTGTGGTGGCAGCAGTGCCTGAACTATTTAGAGATGCAAGTAGTGTTCTCTTAACCTCTGTAACGTCCTGATACTTAACATACTTACCAGAGATCAACACCCATGGGGTTTTCAAGACCCTTTGGAAACATACAATAGTTGTTAACTGTTGTGGAAGAGGCTTAACTCAAGGAAGTGTTAACCGTGCAAAGGTAAAATGTATGCAATTAAAAATAAACTAGAATTTGTACAACTTTCATAAACACTGGTGGACCTCTACTCCATATGCTTATGTAATTCCCTTTTGAAGCCGTCCATGCTCGTAGTCGCCACCACTTCCTGTGGCAGTGAATTCCAAGTGTTAATCACTCTGTGGGTGAAGAAGTACTTCCTGTTATCCGTTCTAACCCGACCGCTCAGCAATTTCATGGAGTGCCCACGAGTTCTTGTATTGTGAGAAAGGGAGAAAAGTACCTCTTTCTCTACCTGCTCTTTCCCATGCATAATCTTATAAACCTCGATCATGTCACCCCTCAGTCGTCGTTTCTCCAAGCTAAAGATCCCTAAGCGCTTTAACCTTTCCTCATAGGGAAAGTGTTCCAACCCTTTTATCATTTGAGTTGCCCTTTTCTGCACTTTTTCCAAAGCTATAATATCCTTTTTAAGGTGTGGTGACCAGAACTGCACACAGTATTCCAAATGAGGTCGCGCCATTGATTTATATAGGGACATTATGATATTGGCTGATCTGTTTTGAATACCCTACCTAATAATCCCCAGCATAGCATTGGCCTTTTTTATTGCAGTCAACACACTGTCTTGACATTTTCAGTGAGTTATCTACTACAACTCCAAGATCTCTCTCTTGTTCAGTCTCTGCCAGTTCAGACCCCATCAATGTGTATTTATATTTAGGATTTTTGGCTTCAATGTGCATCACCTTGCACTTGGCCACATTGAACCCCATTTGCCATGTTGATGCCCATTTACCCATCCTTGACAGATCCCTTTGGAGTGCCTCACAATCCTCCCTGGTTTTCACCACCCTGAACAACTTCGTATCATCCGCAAATTTAGCCACTTCACTGCTTACTCCCAACTCCAAATCATTAATGAACAAGTTTAAAAGCATTGGACCAAGTACTGATCCCTGCGGTACCCGACTGCTTACCACCCTCCACTAAGAAAATTGCCCGTTTATACTCACTCTCTGTTTTCTATTAATTAGCCAGTTTTTGATCCACAAA
The DNA here is from genome assembly GCF_001447785.1 of Gekko japonicus. Lineage (NCBI taxonomy): Eukaryota > Metazoa > Chordata > Lepidosauria > Squamata > Gekkonidae > Gekko > Gekko japonicus. Next base: position 452,342 of record NW_015160254.1, read on the forward strand.
AGGACTTGTCCTTTTATCCCATGATTTTGAGCTTGCTTAGGAGCCTTTGTTTGATTGTTTGAATGTTTGATTCTTTCCAGGTCTCTTCTTTGTCACAATGTGGTATCTTTACACTTGATGGCATGGAACATACATCCATAGATACTTTCTCAACTTTGTCATCAAAATCCCCCTATTTAGTGGTTTTTTCCATAATCTTTTAGCTTCTATTTGTCCCAAATTAAAGATTTTTCTTTTCCACTTTTGCAAAAACTGTTCAGAGGCTATTTTTGGAAAAGCCTGGAATGGATAAAGGAATTAAAGGACCACGGTCATTTTCACTGTAGTCACCTTTCTAAGCCATGAAATGATTAGTTTAGACCAGTTCTTCAGCTCATATGTAGACTTTTCAGTCATTTGACCAGGGTTGCACTTAAAGAGTTGCAATAGCTGTGCTGTAATTTGCTGTCCACCAAATTGCAGTGATTCCCATTTACAGCGGAAACAGTGTTTCTCCAGTGACTTGAGTAATACTTTCTTTGAGAATTTCTCAACATTCATCTTAAAGCCACATGCAGTCCTAATGCTGTAATCCTGTGCACATTTACAGAGTCAAGAAGACTTGCTAAACCTTGTTTGGTCACCTCAGTCTGCACTCACTATGTTGTGGCAGGATTGGGCCACTTTTAACACAATGTATTGCGGTGGCTCAAGTGGTTAAGATGCTGAACTGCAGACCAGAAGGTTGATAGTTCAGCAGTTCGAGACCCGTGTGCCGCAAGATGGAGTGAGCTCCCATCTCTGGCCCCAGCTCCTGCCAACCTAGCAGTTTGAAAGCAAGAAATTGCAAGTAGATAAATAGGTATCACTTCGGTGGGAAGGTAACAGCGTTCCGTGCACCTTGGCATCTAGTCATGCTGGCCACATGACCACAGAAACATCTCTGGACAGCACTGGCTCTTCGGCTTGGAAACAGAGATGAGCACCGCATCCCTAGAGTTGGATTCGTCTGGCTTTCGAGCAAGGGAAAGATAGATGAGGCTTTCCAAAGTGCTTTATTTCAACAAACTCGTAAACAAGGCTATTGATATTATACATCTCTACTCTTGGACAGGATGTTGAGCCTTTCTACTATACTAATGCAGAGAAGTTATCAGGAAAACAGCCTTCCCAAGGTAGACAAAAGGCTGTAGAACAAGGTTCTCTCACTAGCTTTCACCTGCCTGGCTAGAAAATACCAATGTTAATAGGGAATAGCCAACGAAAGAAAAGGTGTTCCTGTAGCTTAAGGACCTCACATGTAAGCCATAGACTAATAGAGATTTTACAGAACTAAAATTAGATGTGACATTTGCCGTGTTGGGTCAGGGTTCCCCTAGGAGGCCAGTAATTTTCCACAGATAGAAGGAGAGGGTGTCTGATGGTACGTTAATGAGGGGACACAGTCCTTTGTTAGTTTGGAATGGCAGAAATTTCAGGAAGATACTCAAGAGAGAATCTTTGTGGGGAAGGGAGAGGGCTCTCATTTTGGGTCCTCCATTAGCAGAGGAAGTCTCCAAAAATGGCTTGTTAGGGAATGGTCTCTCAAGCTCTATTCCTATTCATTCAAGAGTGTGAAAAGTTCCGCTACCATCCCAAACCTCTACGCCTTTACTCTTCCCTTATACTCCCAGTTTACCAAACTCTCTCTGGGTATTGTCCACTGCCACCAAATGATCCAGAAAAGTATCTTCTGCTTAAAAGGATTAGTACTTCTGGCACACTTTGCCGCATAGCCATTTAAAGGCTCTGCTATTTACTGCATCGCCTGCTCCACTTGTACTAGCTAATGTGACGGTGTTCTGTCATACTTTTGCACCTTCACCTTTTGGGAATGGTAAGCTCAGCTGTTGCTTTGGTGCTTTTCAGGAAATGTGGCTAAATTATGTGTGGTGTGGGTACAGAGATCAGGCTTGCGACATTCAAATTACAAGGAAGTTTAATATACAAATAAAAAGTGTACACATGGTCTGTGTGAGCATCAGGCTGAGAAAGGATGAAAGGAAACAGTGGAAAAACAAAGTCCTGCAAACGCTGTTCTAAACCCTAAATGCTGTTGAATTAGAATAGGCTAGTAACGCTTAAAGTTGCAGCATTTAAAATCCTCCATTATCTTAGGTCTCAGAGTCTGGGGCCTCTACCCATCATCCCTCTACATGTGGTCAAGATGGCATCCTATTGTAAGAGCTTAGTCCGTCATGGCTTGAGCACAACTGAAGAGGTTAAGAAGACCAAAAAACAAAAGACCTTTCCCTCTCATTTCCAGAGACTTTTAAAGATTTCCAGAATCTTTTAAAGAAGCAGAGAGAGAGAGAGAGAGAGAGAGAGAGACAGAGAGAGAGAGAGAGAGACAGAGAGAGAGAGAGAGACAGAGAGAGAGAGAGAGAGAGAGAGACAGAGACAGAGAGAGAGAGAGAGAGAGAGACAGAGACAGAGACAGAGAGAGAGAAAAGAGATATATGGGTAGCTGATTGGGGGGGGGGGACACTACCAGAACTCTCCTACCTCCTTCTCTGCAGAATTCCCACTGTTATCCACCTGTGAACTGCTACAAGAAAAGAAGCTGAGAACGTGATTGTTTTCTGTGAGCGTCTCTTAGTTCTTTGTCTCTCCACATTGTTTGCATTCTAGCAGCTGCAGAATGCAGGCTGGGCAAACTGGGAAACGTTTGTTGGGAGTTCTTTAAGTGCAGGTTATTTAGAAGTGTGGAGAAGACGACCCATGGGACCCCTTCCAGATTGTGATAGATTCAATTACGCTAAAAAGGAACAGAAGACTTTCATTCATTTTGAATAGTTTGATGCAAACAATGAATATCCTGTGCTAGTAGTGCTGCTAAAAAAACCCTCAACCTTTGGACTTTGTATTCGTGTGTTTTTTTTTCTTTCATTTAGAGTATGTGATGCAGCACTGGCAGGAAGATTTCATGTTTGGATACCAGTTATTGAATGGGTGCAATCCTGTAATGATCCAAAAGTGCACAGAACTACCCAAAAAGTTTCCAGTGACCACAGAAATGGTAGAATGCAGTTTGGAGAGGAATCTGACCTTGGAAGAAGAGATAACGGTACAAACATTTAATGGTCACATTTATTTAACTCCCATTTAAAAGGTTTTCTTTGAAAATACTTGTGCTAGTTTTGTAGAAACAGACTACATTCACTTTCTCCTGAGCTCCACCCCACAGGCCATTGCTGCTTCAGTCAATGGATTTTCCCTCCACATCCATCCCATTACTGCTTCCTAGTACCAATCCATCCAGAGCATCTCCTGCCTTAAATGAAAAAGAGAAACATAGTTAAAGTGTGTGTACTGGTAATGCCATACCACAAATCCCCAAGCAACATTTGCTAGTAGCTTCATGTAGATGCTTAATGGCACAGGAGACAGGACAAAGCCCAGCAAACACCAAAGCAAAATTCCACTGCTGAGCAATTTGCCTCCCAGCACCCCTGAGCAGTTATTATGGTAACAATCTGAAAGTAGGAAACTGACCCACTAGATTTCAGTGCCCCAAATCCCCATTTCAGACGGACACATGAGAAGGATACCCTAATTCAAATACAGCTAAACTAATATGCTGTTTTTAACCACTTCTGCAGCAAGGGAATATTTTCATAGTGGATTATGAACTCCTGGATGGCATTGAAGGCAATAAGACAGACCCCTGCACAGTACAATACTTAGCTGCTCCGATCTGTTTATTATATAAGAACTTGCAGAAGAAGATTGTCCCTATTGCTATCCAGGTAAACCCGTTTGCTGCTCATTAACAGAATAGTTTGTGTCGTCACTGTAGAAACTCTTTTAACTGTGTTGTCGCTCTCTGCAGATCAATCAGACTCCTGGCCCAGACAATCCCATTTTCCTTCCATCAGATGCTAAGTATGACTGGTTATTAGCCAAGATCTGGGCTCGGTCTTCAGACTTCCATGTGCATCAGACTGTCACACATCTCCTTCGGACTCATTTAGTTTCAGAGGTGTTTGCCGTGGCCATGTTCCGTCAGCTGCCAGGTGTCCATCCTCTTTTCAAGGTAGGCTAGTGTTGGCAGGGATGTTTCCAGGGGTAGCAGTTATTTGCCCCAAATGCTTCCTGTTATCTCTTTCATTGTCAATATATTAAGTTCCTATATAGCATGGACAAAAATGTAAGAAATCCTGCAAGAGATTAAAGAAACATTGTTCACTCAGTCCAGCCCTACTAGCCATTGCTGCTCCAAAATCAATTGCCTTGGAAGAGGAAGAAGAAGAAGAGGAGATTGGATTTATACCCCGCCCTTCACTCGGTGTCTCAGAGCGGCTTACAAACTCCTTTCCCTTCCCCTCCCCACAACAGACACCCTGTGAGGTGGGTGGGGCTGAGAGAGCTCTGACTGAGAACTGCTCTTTTTAAAGGACAGCTGTGCCAGAGCTTGTGACTGACCCAAGGTCACATCAGCAGGTGCAAGTGGAGGAGTGGGGAATCAAACCTGGTTCTCCCAGATTAGAGTCCGCACACTTCACCACTACACCAAACTGGCACAGAGGTTTTACACAGTATCCCCAATCCTCTGGATTTCCCAGTTAAGGGGGAAAATGCTGTTCAAATGAGTTACAGAGGCGATCTGACTCCAATGATGACAAGAGAACTGGGCATTTAGAAAGGAAAATAATGACAAGATAAGTGGAAGGGAGAAGGAGCAGTGTCCTTTGTCGCCTTGATTCCCAAATCCCTCCAATCAACAGCCACTTTGAATTTCATTGCAGTTAGGGAAATGAATTTAGAAATGAGTTTTACTTTGCCCCAAGATGACAGTTGCATGTGGGGGTGCTTGTTCAAGGATGGGACACCAAAGTTTCTGCTGTTGTCATTCCATATCTAAAAAATGGGCCCATTTCATCACTCTCCAAAGTTGGCGTTCAGCAGAGATTGTTGTTCTGTCTTTAATTCTCGTAGCATTTTAAAGAACAGCCAGTAGTGTGTGTGGCTTCCTTCTTGTCATTTTTTTTAAAAAAAACAGTCTTCTGTAAGTTTTAATTTCCTTCCCTGTTCACTTATCCGCGTTGATTATGCTAAATTTTAACAAGCTAATTTCTGATCTCTTTAGATTTGTACAGAAGGGCAACCTTAAACTTGTCTTTGTGGGGCAAAATAAATATACCCAAAACCATTATTATACCTAGGGTTATTTATATTTTAGATGTAATTCCTTTCCATATACCTTGCAGATATATTCATTAAATTAATGTTTCAGAGATTTATGTGGGGTTCCTTACTTCCTTGGATTTCTTTAAAGAGGATGCAACTCCCATTCAGTGAAGGAGACTTTGGTTTCCCTGATCTTAGTTTATATCATCAGGCATATTTGTTAGTTTGTACTAATTATTGGGATCACTCTTTGTGGTTGAACTATCCACCTTGGGGTCTTTTGGAGGCATCGTTGTCTGGTGCCCCTCTCTAAGCAGAATGCATTAGGGTATTCTTATGCTAGAGTGAATCCTATTCCTACTGCAATGTCTGCAGCTAGAGAACAATATCAGTGTAACCCGTTTTCATATGCTAACGGGCCAACCGAGACCTAAAAATGGGAAAGAGATCTTTTTTAATGGAAAACTTGGACTTATAGGGGGATTTTTACGTTGGACTAATTGAAACTATCCACCTTGGGATCTTTTGGAGGCATCGTTGCCTGGTGCCCCTCTCTAAGCAGAATGCATTCGGGTCTTCTTATGCTAGAGTGAATCCTGTACTTCAGCTAGAGAACAATATCAGTTTAACCCGTTTTCATATGCTAACGGGCCAACCGAGACCTAAAAATGGGAAAGCAATCTTTTTTAATGGAAAACTTGGACTTATAGGGGGATTTTTACGTTGGACTAATTGATAGACTATGATGATGAGTTTCTGTCATTTTGTCAGCTGAGGTCTAGGTAGGACTTGTCAACTTCTGTTGAATGACAATATTTACAACGGCAAGGTCTGTTGGTTATCTAAATATGGCCCTGTGGCATTAAAGTCTCAGATTCCCCTTTGCTCCGGGAAACGCTAATTGATTTTATGCAGAAAATGAAATCTACAATATTTGTTTATAAATATTTTATGTTGAGTAATAAATACACTGTGCAGAGTCTCCAGAGTGAATGGAATAAGGAGCCAACCCCATTTTGCCAAAGCGGTGGGATATAGCCTTAAAGTTTATAGCTGCTCTCTCTATGGATCTTAGGTTGTGACTTATTTAGCAAAAAAAACCCCTATATTAAGGATATATTGGACACCTCAGTGACTCTTTAGTAAAGGATTGAGTAAAGTGTCTTAATTGCTGGCTTTTGTGTCCCTTAATGTTGGGTGTGTCCAGTCATTTGGTTTTACTAGGAGGAAGTTATTACTCATACCAATTCTGCATTAGAATGTTCATTGATTTTTAAGGATGCTTATGTATTTTTAATCTTTCCACCCGTCTCTTGGAGGCTAAGTGATGGTCAGTAAAAATGGACCCTGCATGCCTAACTGCACCTAAAAGTCTTATATTATAACACTGGAGAGATAAATGCCCACCACCTGTAAAACAGGGAATTGAGGTCCTTACAACTTTATCAGTATTTGTATGCTGCATGCACTGATTGTATGAAAAATCATATCTCCCTTATAAATAAAAGCCGAATGGTGGTGGCACTTCTCTAGAACATTCCACACGTTCCAAAATCAGATTTCTCTCTGATCTGTCATTCAGAGGGTCTCCCTATTCACTGGCTGCTTTGCCTGAGTCCTGCCTCCAACATTCTAAACATTTTGCTAATCCTCTCCCCCCCATAGCCAGTCAGAACACAGAGGTTATTTGCATATGCAGCCTCATTGGCCTCTGCCTCAGAACACAGAGGTCGTTTGCATATGTGACTTGATTGGCTTTTGCCTCTAACATTCTAAACAGTTTTGCTGTTCTGAGGTAAAATGTGTCCAATCTCCAGGTGAGAGCTGGAGATCACTCAGAATTACAACTGCTTTCCCGATGGCAGAGATCAGTTCCTCTGGAGAAAATGGTGGGCTCTGTATCCTTATATGCTGCTGAGGTGGCCCCCGTATGACAGCCAATGTGACGTAGCAGTCAGGGCTTCAGAGCATGGGAGAGGCTGCAGGTGTGTGGGGGGTGGAAAGCTGAAGAGTGAGGGGGAAATAAAGGTAGGTTGATGATTGGCTGGGAAGGAGAAAGGGTTGCCAACTCCAGGTGGGAAATTCCTGGAGATGTGAGGGATGGAGCCTGGAGAGGGTGAGGTTTCAGGAGGCGTGGGACCTCAGACAGGTACAAAGCCATAGACTCCACCCTGCAAACCAACTATTCCCTTCTGGGGAACCATTGTTGCCAATCTCCAGGTGAGGGCTGGAGATCACTCAAAATTACAACTGTTCTTTATTTATTTATTATATTTATTTATTTATACTTTCGGCTTTCCCGATGGCAGAGATCAGTTCCTCTGGAGAAAATGGTGGACTCAGTGTCATTATACCCTGCTGAGGTCGCCACAGCAAATTGACACTGAGTGTCCTCTTTCTAGAGGCCGTTGTATTTATTTCCACAACGGGCCCTTTTCCTAGTTTCTCATATAACAGTCTTGATTTTAGGCACCCGGTTTTGCATTGAGCTGAAAATGAATATGTTTGTCTTCATTGTCTTTGTGGGCATTTTATGCAGTTCATACAGGTCAGAACCTTGACTTCAGGTTGTGAGGTTTGCTGTGTGAAATAATCACCTTGGGAATAAATCATGTTGCTTTAGTAAAGTTGTAAGGGATATTTCATCCAGAGCTCCTTTTAATTTACAGCTCCTTGTACCCCATGCGCGGTTTACAATTGCCATCAATACCAAAGCCCGGGAGCAACTCATCTGTGAATACGGTCTATTTGACAAGGTGAGCCAGTTTTACTTACGATCAGTGTTCTCAAACCACTTTCTTACGATTGGAAGGGACAAGAAGGATGTTACCCCAAACCCCTGGCATAAGAGTGGGCCTTTCACATTGGAGAGCCCACTATGTTGGTAGAGTTGATGGTATACGTGTCAAGAAGAAGACAAAATGCTTATAAAGCATGGAACTTGCGAGTTAGGCAGTACACTCAAATGTCCACCATAATAAAATACCTTGTGTTTAAAAGAACATAAAGATAGAACTGATAACACTGGGTTGAATCTGAAGGTCTGTGAGAAGAGCTCCACTTAGGGAACAGATTTTTCCCCCACCTCCTCTTTCCCATTGGAATCCCCCAAAATGCTGGGGCTGGGAGACACTCAGAAATAGTGTGGGGGTGAGATGGGGGTCTATTTTGGGAGGGGGACTTAGCAGAAGTTGTCCCCTTCCTTTCCACCGACAGAAATGACCTTCTGATAGTGGGAGACATTTGGGATTCAACCCACTGAGAAGGATGTTGTAAATGTACAAATATGCATACTGTGAGTTCATATAAACACGTGTTTATATAAATTCTTCCTCAGTTAATAATATCCCCTTAAATATCCGTGCCCCCAGAAAACACTTCAGAACTGAATGATTCAAGAGGGCTTTTCTACTCAGACAATAGACTTGGATTGTACTATATGATTCACAAAGTTACTTAGAAAAATTATTAGAGACTTGTGGTCTATCCTACTGTGTACAGCTTGCTGAAACTAGGACCCTACTGTGGAATTCTGCATCATTTAATGTGTCATATTAATAGTTTGCTTCAGTTGTTTTTAGATTTCTGGTTGGTTCTGCAACCTTAATCCTATTGCAATGTTTACTGAATGTCCCATCCATCGATTGTATTAACTCACTCTGTAATCCTCTTTGAGTCTGAGTGAGAAAGGTAGACTATAAATAATGTAAATAAATAAAAGTACAGTTTGTGGAAAACTTTAAGATGACAGTATCATAATCGTGTTTAAGAAAATTGCATTGTTCATAGAAAAACGGCTAAAAGGATAAAGATACAGCATTGTAATGCCAGATAAGCGAATGGGTATGCAAAAGACAACCAGATGCACATCTCATTAAAGGTGATGATTCTACAATTTACACAAAAGGCAATTAAAACCTTGAGGGTACTAGAGATTTGGTATGGCAGTGTACAAAAATTAATTTTTACCATGACTCGCGAGACAAAATTTCTTTATTTACTTAGGCATAGAACAGTCAGAATCATTGCACAGCATAACATACAAAGATCAAAGTCTTCTGTTTCTTCTTTCCCCTTTGTGGTATGGCCACAGCTTGTTGACTGAATATTGCTGTTGTCACTTCGGAGACAGCATGCCACTGTAGCATGGAGAGCTTAAGAAGAAATTGTAAGACACAAAGCAATGGAACAAAGTTCGAGTCTAGTGGCACCTTTAAGACCAATAGGGTTTAATTAATGTATTCCATTTATTAACGAATGAATGAAGATGCTTAACAGATTCAAGGACCAAACAGGAATAACAAGCTTAGTTTATATGGTTGTCATTAGTTTGGGTTTAATTCCACGGGAAAACATAGTAAAGGAAATAAATATGTCAAACTTGGAGAATGATGGGCAGATGTATCCTTAATTGTGGAATGCTGAGAGTAGTAATTAACTGAGACATAAAGCAATGTTACCTTACTAAAAACAAATTTTTAAAAAGCTGGATTGTTTAATTTGCTTGGATTTTAATAATGTTCTAATATTTTTAACCTGCATTCCATTTAATAAATTACTTAACCACTTAATCACTCCTGTTTCTCTTGCCTCCCTTCCCCACGAGGCACTGGCATACTCTGGCCGTATCATTGCCATCTGATTATTGTTGTTGTATCATATATTCTGTTTTTTAAAATATGATTTTGTTTAATTATTTTATACTGATGTACACCACCCTAAGCCCTGTTCCTCAGGGGAGGGCGGTTTAAATCTGTATAAATAAATAAAGCATTTGTACTTAAAATTAAATTTATTCAACTAGTAATAACATGGGATTCTTTCTTTATCTGAGCCCACAGGTAAAGGTTCTTTCCCCCATAGGTGCAAATTCCTTAATGATAACAAACGGGTCATGTGTGAAATGTTCAGTGTAGTGTAGTAGTCAGTATGGCTAGGGTTGCCAGGCATGATCGTCACGCCGGCAGGGAAATTTGGAAGGCAGTGGGTGGCGACTTCCCTGATGTGATGATGTTACGTGGAAGTGACGTCATCGCATTGGCAATGCCACATGGCGATGCTCTGCTTGTGGGGCAAACTCTGTTATGTACGTGGACCGCCACCAGGGGTCCGCTGCACATGCAGGAGCTTGACTCCTGGAACAAAGGAAACTTTCGATCCTGGTTCCCCCCAGCCCCAACCAATAGCCACTTTGGCGGGACATTCAAACCCTCCGATGGGAATAGGGGGTGCTGGGTGGATATGTATATAGTTGGCCCTGTCGGGCCATTAGAGTTAGTCTTAGTCTTGTGTTAAGTACAATAAACGTGTGTGTGACGACCCCTGCAACCGCATATCTTTGTCCGAGTCCTCCATGCGGCGAACCCAGTACTTCTCAAACTCTATGGTTAACATTGGGGTCAAACCATAAGAGTTCTGCCCAAAATGCAGAGCATCGTCATGGGATGTCAGAGTCAGGGATATTGCTGGGTGATGTTGCTGTTTGGGGTGGGGCTTCCCCTGCCGGCCAGCTGGCCGGTGGCAGACAGAACCCTCGAAAATCAGTGGATTCCCTGCCCGGACCGGGAGTCTGGAAACCCTAAATATGGCAGACTAGGTCCAGAAGACCCAGGTTTGAGTCTCCCCTCTGCTGTGGAAGCTTGCTGAGTGACCTTGGGCTGGCTACTCTCTCTCAGCCTAAACAGACTTTTTGTGAGGATAAAATTGAGGAGGAGGGGAGAACAACATAAGCTACTGTTAAGTTGCTCGCTTAACAAAGAAGTCGGAGAGTGATTCAGCCAAGCACTAACTCAGTAAGAAACCAGAACAGAAAACAGTGGGAGCTTATGCTCCTTTTAAACATAACCGGGCTAATGTAGCCACGCCTATTTACAATTAACAACCAATGAGATTGCTTAGTTAAGGACCAATGGGAGTCTTTCCCTCCTAGGGAATGGTATCGTTCTGATTGGTCGCTGTTACGAAGCGACCAATAGGAAGTTCGCTCAGAGGAGCCCTGGTCTGGCTCGAAGCTTAACATAGGAGTCCTATGAGGTGATTCATGTAATCGTTTCAATACATTACACCCAGGACGAAGATAAACATGGCAAGTCAATTAGATGTTTCACATACATCATGCATTCAATGGCAGCTATTGAATACACTACAGCTACTGTGGGTCCTTATTGGGGAAAAAGACGGTACAAAGGAAGTAAAAAACACAATAAGCCATTTTTTCCATGTGGTTTATCATATATATTAACTGCCAGAATGTCAGACTTCCTCCTCTTCCTTTAATAATGTTAGTGCCTGTGGGCTTTCATCAGTTTCTCTGGCTACAGATTCCCTTGCTTCAGTTGCAGATACTGTAGAGTTAGACAAGGCACTAGTCAGTTTACAATAACCCGGAGAAACAAGTGCAGCTGCTGGCAAATAGTATTCCCTTAAACAAAGCAAAGTTGATTTATAATCGGCTTCTTTGAAGATGCAATAACGTTTCTTTGAATATTGTACCTTGAAGCAAAAAGGAAGGAATTAGCTTTCCTTTCTCGTTACCTCTGGAGTCCTTAAACATAGCTATCTGAATCCAAATTTAATTCAAGTTGCCTGGAGACACACTGTCTTATAACGGTTGGACTAAAACCTTAGAAACCCACAGCGGAGTGCCCTCTGAGCTGTGAAGCTATATTACCTTGGGCCAGTCATAGCCTGTCAGCCCAACCTACCTCACAGGATTGTTGTGAGGAAAAAAGAAGGGGGGGGAGAGGTGGCTGTATGCCACCCTGGGCTCTTTGGTGAAAGGGCTGGATAAGCATATGGAGCAGAGGCCCATCAGTGGCTATTAGCCACAAGGTATAGATAGGGACTCTGGGGCAAGTGATGCTCTGTCATCTTGGTGCTTGGGGGGTTCAACAGTGGGAGGGCCTCCTGGTGGACCTCCTGATGGCACTGGTATTTCTGGCCACTGTGTGATAAAGAGTGTTGGACTGGATGGGCCTTTGGCCAGATCCAACATTGGCGTCTCTTATGTTCTTATGTTCTTAAAATGTACTCAAAACAGAAAGCCATTCGGCCTCATAGGATTGGCGAGGGCCACTCAGGAAGCATCTAAATGATATAGGTGACATGAACCATACTGGGGGTTCACCGTCATGTCCCACGCTGCACTCTGCGGCTCACCCTTATCAATCAATCAGTCTTTATTGCATTAGCAAAGAAAAGCTTATAGCAACAATACTGGAGAAGGTGGAGATTCCACCAAGATGAATCATAATAAAATAATTTAAAAGTTAAACATTTTCCAATTAGTATTAAAATACCAATACAAAATCATCATGGCTCACCTTTATAAAGTGCTGGGTTGCTCGGTGTGGCTCCAAGTGCTGTAAGAGGGGGGTAGGAGGACTCGGGCTTCTCTATGGGCCATTTTCACCAGTGGGAGGGCATTTGCCCCTTCTGCATGTGTTCTCAAGATACTTTTTAAAAGAAGGGTACACCCTGTGTGGGGCAAAGATACCTATGTTATAGAGCCAGGTCTCAGAAATGTGGCCCAAGATGTTCTTTTCAAGGGGTGTATATCCTGTGGGACAAAAATCCCTTGAAGAAGAAGAAGAGGAGGAGGTGGTAGTGGTGGTGGTGATTGGATTTATACCCCGCCCTTCACTCAGAGTCTCAGAGCTGCTTATAAACTCTTTCCACTTCCCCTCCCCACAACAGACACCCTGTGTGGTAGGTGGGGCTGAGAGAGCTCTTTCCAGAACAGTGCCCTAGAGAGAACAGCTCTGACAGAACTATGACTTGCCCAAGGTCATCCAGCAGCTGCAAGTGGAGGAGTGGGGAATCAAACCCGGTACTACCAGATTAGAGTCCGCACACTTAACCACTACATCCAACTGGTAAAACTGAAATGACCCAACTAGATCTACATTTGAAACAAACAAACAAACATAAGCTTAATAGATTACAGAGCTAGACCTCAAAAATATGGCCCCAAATGCCCTTTGCAGGAAGTGTATATCCTGCAGGACAAAATTTCCTTACACTGATGATTGCATCCTGTGTCTTCTGTGCCTCAGCAAATAACGTGTTTCTAAGTGCCCTGTATGTAGCTAGTTTACAAAGAATAGTCACAAGGATGGGCACAGTTAATAGACCAGTGAAAAAAGAAAAAGAAAAAACTGTGACAATTTGACTCTGATAATATATTCATAAATCATAATATACAATAACAAAAAGGTGAACAATATATTTAGTGAATGTAGACGGTGGTCTCCGGAATGGTGTGCCGTTTCGACAACGATCTTCTTCTGAACAAGGATGTATACATAAACTGTCTTTCAACAATTCATTTTTCTTGGTGACGTATTGAAAGTATCACTGTTGATTCACTTCATTATGAAGGTATGCTTACAGCTAGGTTCTTCAATGGGCTATAATTGTTGAATGCCCTTTGGTTCAAGATATGGCTCCAATTGAGGCCCTGGCTTCCTCTCTGGCGTTGCCCAGATGGAGTGGCTCAGAGCTGCCAGCAAAAAAGGCTTGGCACAAACATAAGCAATTCTGAAAGGCTGTCAAATTTGGTCAAGTCATCCTTGGTTTCAATTCTGTTCTGTTCTCAAGAATCAGTTAAGGAGAAACTGCTTGAAGCTGTCACAGAGCGGATGCCTATTTCGAGAATGCCTTCTCCATTGGGCCATTTTCCTATCTCAACACACTCAGTGTTAGAAGTGAGCTACCATGTTGTCCACTGCTTGGATCTGTCACATCAATCAGATCCAGCAGCATGTTGTGTCCCCATCATGCTCTTTATATCAAGACCGCTATGATGGTTATTACAATCCCCTGGCTTTGGATCCAAATGCTCCACTTGGATCTGATCCAGGTGATGTCTCCCATGGTCCTTCTGCAGCCAGGAAAGAGACCTTGATCTTCCCCACAATGGCACATAGAGGCTCAATTCTGTTCCAATCCATATTATGATTATGCTCAGCCTCTTCTACTTCCCCAAGAGCCACCAATCCGGTGTTTAAGGCCATACATCCAGGCTCTGTTGGGCCAGTTATCTTTCCAGTAATGGATGCTGTATGATGCAATGGGAGCTGTTCTTATGGGATAGCATAGCCCCCTACTTGGAACTTCTTTCAGGAGGGCAAGCACAAACTGCTAAGCTCCTGGTGCGTCGAAGCTGTCCAGGCATCAGTAGGGATGGGCACAAACTGGGAAAATGCGGTTCAGTTCATGGTGTGCCCGTTTCATGAACCACAGACCATCATGAACTTTTAGCAGCCAAATGAACCGGTAGAATAGATCCTGTCATTTCCCCAGAATGCACTTTCCTGGGAGCACCTTCTTTGCGGCTGTAACTCTGACCCTGTAAATCCAATCCTCAACACACTTGGAGGGCAGGCAGAGGAGAGTCAGCTAGAGACCCCCTGTGAGTTTGGTGTATCTAACTTGCACAAGATCTGTTCTGTACACTCCTGAACCCTCCTGAACCTTCGCCTGGCGGTCATTTTGACAGGCACAAGTTCAGAAGTGTATAGAATGTGCAAGCTAGAGACACCAAACTTGGAGAGAGTCTCTGTGAGTTTGGTGTCTCTAAGTTGCATAGCCTTCTGTCTCCGCTGCTCCACCCCATGTGCCCCGGAGCACCAACACTCCTTCCCCTCTCAACCACCATGCATAAGAATATAAGAACTTCAGAAATGCCATGTAGGATCAGACCAAGCGCCCATCAAGGTCAACATTCTATTCACACAGTGGCTGACCAGTTGCCTCCAGGAAGTCCATAAGTATGTTGACTGTAGCAGCCTCCTCCTGCCCATGGTCCCCAGCAGTGGGTATAAAGAGGCATACTGCCTCTAGTACTGGATGGAGTCGATATACATCATGGCTAGTGGTGGTGGTGGTGGTGGTGGTGGTGGTGGAAAGCACCATCAAGTCACAGCTGACTTATGGTGAGTCCCGTTGGGTTTTCAAGGCAAGAGACATTCAGAGGTGGTTTGACATTGCCTGCCTCTGCATAGCGACCCTGGACTTCCTTGGTGGTCTCTCATCCAAATACCTCCAGGAAGTCCATAAGTCCCTGCTTAGCTTCTGAGATCTGATGAGATCAGGCCAGCCTTGGCCATCCAGGTCAAGGATAGTAGGCACTGATAACCATGTCCTCCATGAACTTGTCCACTCCCCTTTTGAAGCCAGTTGCCAGAAGGGACCAGGCAGCCATTTTATTGTAGGTACATAAAAGCGGTGGAAACAATAAGAGACTATAGTGGTAACGAATGTGAGGAGACTGGTCAGTAAATTCTGCTTGTGGGGTTACATGGGAGCAGTTGTATCTTGTTGCCAGAACATGTGTTTTGTACGGAGACTAGGGAAGGGCATGAAACAGCTTACAAACTAAAGTTCATGATGGATTTTGGCCAGTTCGTGCTTTGCGAATTCCAGTTCGTGGCAGGTCACCCGGCAGGACCTTTCCACGAACTTTCAAGCTGTTTGTGGTGATTTGTGCTGGTTTGTCAGTGGAGACATTCCCAGGCAGACTGTCTCCGCTCAATCCAAACGTTTACTGAACTTCAAAGCAAAAACTTGGAGGGCATGTAAAGGAGCATCTGGGGGGGGGGTGTGAGTTTGGTGTATCTAACTTGCACAAGATCTGTTCTGTACACTCCTGAACCCTCCTGAACCTTCGCCTGGCGGTCATTTTGACAGGCACAAGTTCAGAAGTGTATAGAATGTGCAAGCTAGAGACACCAAACTTGGAGAGAGTCTCTGTGAGTTTGGTGTCTCTAAGTTGCATAGGATCTGTTCTATACACTCCTGAACCTGCGCCTGTCAAAATGACCGCCTATCAAAGGTGCAGGTTCAGAAGTGTATAGAACAGACCTTATGCAAGCTAGTGAACCAGCACAGACATCAAAGGTGCAGGGGACCTCCCCCAGATGCTCCCCCCCATGTCCTCCAAGTTATTGCTTTGACGTTTGGTAAGCAGTTTGATTGAGCGGTGGCAATCTTTCCAGAAATGTATTTGTTCACAAACTGACATAAACCGCCATGAACAGCTTGAAAGTTTGTGGGAAAACTGTGCCAGTTGACCTGCCGCAAACTTCACTTTGCAATCCACGAACTGACCAAAATTTGTCATGAACTTAAGTTTGTGAGCCAGTTCGTGCCCATCCCTAGGCATCGCCTCAGCAAGACATGTAGCTGATTGTGTGGCCTGCAGTCTCTCTACAGCATTTTCCCTCTGCCATTATTCCTAGCTGCACTCAATGGCAATGCTAAATGAGTCTCATGCTAGGAGTGAGATACTCCCCTTGGAGGAGACAGATTTATTTAGCACTAAAACTGACAAAGTCCTGACAACTGACAAAATGGTGCCTCAGTGATTGTTCGGTTAGAGCGCAAATCACCTCACTGTTCTCCCATGTGGGGCTGCACAGGTACCATGATGACAAAAAGATGCACCCGCCTTCGATGCAAATCACCTCACTGTTCTCCCATGTCGGACTGCACAGGTACCATGATGACAAAAAGATGGTTGTGCTTACCTGTAACTGTTGTTCATTAAGTAGTCACCTGTGCAGTCGCAGACCCCTCCCTCCTGCCCTGCTGTGAGCTCTACTGTCTTACTAAATGAGTTCAGCTTTCTCTCTTTTGATGGGCAGCAAGAAACTGAGGGAAGGGTGCTCTTCTCCTCCTAATCATGCTGGGAAGCCGCATGGGGGAGGGAAAAGGAGCATCTTCTGGTGTTTTTGAGCTTCCAGAACCTCTCTGCAGCAGGCCTGCACATCTGCAATACCCATGTGTGATTGCACAGGTGATCACTCAGCAACAATTACAGGTAAGTGCAACAGGCCTGCACATCTGCAATACCCATGTGTGATTGCACAGGTGATCACTCAGCAACAATTACAGGTAAGTGCAACCATGTTTTCTGCCTCACAAATGTTTATGCTGAAATACATTTTTGTTAAGTCTTCGAGGTACTACCAGACTCCTAAGAACTTCAGTAATTAAACATTTACTAACAGTTGAATTTGAGGGAAGGATTTGTATCGAGGTTCTTACTCTGTACCTGAAAAAGACTACTCTGTTCTCTGACTGTCTACAAACAAATTCCAGTCCTTCAGTCTTGCTTATGCTAGTAAGGTTACTTGTGTCCTTTGGCCATGCCTTGGAGATGAGGACCAGCCTGCCTTCATCTGTGGCACATGAAGGGCAAGCATTTGCAGTGACCTTAATAATGCCCCCAAGTCTCCCCCCACTATGCCATGACTGTGTAAGGCAGGTGCTGGGGCCCCAGTGCACACTGTGGTCAAGCATCCAGTGGTGAAACCTCACCTCCCCATCTTCCAGTGCCAGCCACTTACATTTGGGACACGGTATCCTGACCTCTGTTAGGCGGTTTCGTTTACGGGATCGTGTAACTGTCTTTGCTTGTTCTTTTGGGTATCACAGGCAAATGCCACTGGAGGAGGTGGGCACGTGCAGATGGTCCAGCGAGCAATGAAGTACCTCACTTACAGCTCCCTCTGCTTCCCTGAAGAAATCAAAGCAAGACGCATGGAGAGCACTGAGGAGATTCCGTACTACTTCTTTCGGGACGACGGCATCAAAGTGTGGGAGGCAGTGAGGAGGTAGGAGGTCATCTTAAATAAATTCTGTTACAGCATACTGAACCTCTGGAAACTGGCCACAAGGACAGCTGAGTCCCTAAAGTGCTCCGGTGGCATTTCCTTCTAACAGCCCCTCACGCTAGGTAAACGTTAAGAACCCTCTTCACACAAACCACCCCTTTTGTCTCATTTGGCTGTAGGACAGAGTAGTAGCAGGAGTCTATTCAGAAACAGGTTTTAAAAAGCTAAAATACTTTGCAAAGGTAATCAGATTCTGAAAATTTCTTTTTAAAAAAATTTTTTTATTGCTTTTATATACTACATCCTATGGGGAAGGGGCAAAGGAAGCTCTAAAACTAATACAGAAGCTAAATTAAGACAAGGATCATATTTAAGAAATTACATTCTTATATATCAGGACCTACAATAATAACAAAGGTACTATATAAAGGTATTGATTTCTAGATAAAGCTGGCTTGAGTCTTTAATACAAATCTATAGGTGTTTTATAGTCGTTTATGTTCTATTGAACTTCCAGTTTGTTTTCCACACTTTTTCATCTTGTATTTCAGTTTAACTTTAAGTGATTTGGGAGCAGCTACTCCTTTTTCCAAAACTGAGACCTCAGAGGTACTGCCAGAGCTCCTTGATGTATCTTCAGATTCACAATCACTTTTATCATCTTCTTCATTGTTGTCCTCCGTCTTTCTTTCATCTTTGTTCGGGTTTTGTTGCTGTTCCAAAAAAATTTTGGCTTTCTGAACAGAGTCAATCTTGGTCTTCTTATCTTTATAGTTGAACACAAGTCCTTCTGGAAATGTCCATCTGTATGAAATTGAGTTATTATGAAGGAAGAAAGTTAAGTCTTTATATTGTCGCCTTCGCTTCCGCACCTCAAATGGAATATCCTTTAAAATTTTCACTTCTTCATCTTTTACTT
Organism: Gekko japonicus; assembly: GCF_001447785.1. Taxonomy (NCBI): domain Eukaryota; kingdom Metazoa; phylum Chordata; class Lepidosauria; order Squamata; family Gekkonidae; genus Gekko; species Gekko japonicus. The sequence goes on from NW_015160254.1 coordinate 471,026, forward strand.
TCAAGGTTTTCCCAGATGTAGCTTTCAAAACAGCTTCTCTAGTAGATTTCTTGGAGAATTTTACTATCACCAGGTAGCTTATTTTTCTTGATGAAATCTCAATAGGTCTGATAAGTCAGATCCATATTGTTTTGCAGTACATCTTGTTTAAGTTCTGTCATTGGTGCTAATGCTTCGCTTAAAAGTTCTTTTAAATTTTCTCCTTTTTGTTCTGGAATGCCTTGAAAGCACAAGACATACATTGATCTTTCCATTTGAAGCTGCAACAGTTGACCTTTATCTGAAGGGGAAAAAAAGATTCTGAAAATTTCTGACCAAAAAAAGAATCTTGTGGTCCGTGAATCATGCAGATATGCATGCCTTTTTTATTTGTGGCTTCTGTTCCTGGGGAGGAGCGAGTTCATCTACACAGAGTGCTCAAGTACACCTTCAGGCCATTCTGATGCTAAGGGCTACTGAGATCAAATACAATGATACACAACTGAAGCTCCCAGAAGAGGAGGGAGGTCCTTTTTAACTGGCAGTACCCAAGGGGTGATAGAGACGCAGAATCAGACCTGTGGGTTCTGAAATGGGAGGGAGGAGCAGGGTTAAGTTCTTTCCCAGTTATTGTTTGAAATCTACATGTGACCCCATTGTGTAGTTTAGGACTAAAGTGTCATCCTTTTGTGTATCACTTTGATTAGATCACCAGTGCCTAAGCGCCATGGTCAAGTGCTGAGGGAATAACCCAAAAAGTGAATCAAGATAAGATAGTGGTGATGCTGATTGTGTTGATGTCTGCATTGATGGGGGTAGCATTAAACACCATAGCAGCATCTCCACTTGGGAGTCTCTAACCTCCCTCTTATCCAGCAAGATGCAGTTCCCTTTTGGGAAGGTAAAGTGTTAGAAATCACTTGACAGTTATTGTGTTCAGGGCTGCTTCCACCACCAGAGTGATTTTCATTGGCTCTGGGTGCTGTGTGAAATCACCCTTGCAACAAAGGCCCAATCTGCATCTAGCATTTGCTCTGCTGTCTTACCAAACCCATGCTGGAACAGAAATTCCCCTCTACATTGCATGCCACTTTCACTCTGATCGATTGTCGGATTTTATGACAGTGTCCAGACTGCATGCCACTTTGGTATAGTGGTTGGAACATCAGCTTTGCTGTGCCTTGATCTTACAGCCCAAGCTTTTGAGAAGCCACCAACTCAGTAAATGCGCCCCTTTCCTTTTTAAGAAGGAAAGAGCCAGTTTGGTGTAGTGGTTAGGTGTGCAGAGTCTAATCTGGGAGAACCGGGTTTGATTCCCCACTCCTCCACTTGCACCTGCTAGATGACCTTGGGCAAGCCATAGTTCTGGCACAGCTGTTCTTGAAAAAGAGCAGTTTCTGTCAGAGTTCTTTCAGCCCCACCTACCTCACAGGGTGTCTGTTGTGGGGAGGTGAAGGGGAAGGAGTTTGTAAGCCGCTCTGAGACTCCTTTGGGTAGTGAAGGCCGGAGTATAAATCCAATCTCGTCTTCTTCTTTCACTTCGTTTGATCTCTCGGTTTTATGGTAGCATAGATTTATGGCCGTTTTATGGCCATTCAGGGGTAAATCTGTAGTCAGTACGGCGTTGGCCCGAGGTATCTAAATGTGGTTTTGAGCCGCATCTTTTTCTGTTCCAGTATGGGTTTGGTAAAACAGCGGAGCAAATGCTAGATGTGGACTGGGCCTTTGTTGCAAGGGTGATTTTAATAATGGTTTCCCTTTCACACCTGATGTATGTTGAAGCCCCCGTCCTGCTATGTTCTCATGTTGTCACGGCAAAATGAGCCCAGGTCCAGTGCAGATCAGCTGAAAGAGTGATCAGACCTCCAACGAAATCCGTTCTGACCGAGCAGGACTTTTCCCCAGAGGTGAGGGAGGGGAACAGGTGTTAAGTTCTTGAATGTTCATTAAGTTCACATGAAGGAATTCAAAAGCACGTCATTGAATTGCTCTAATACACATTCAGAGCCAAATTAAGCATTACAATTTTTAAAGAGCACGTGTTCCCCACAGTTGCATAGCATCTGTACATGCGAAATTGGCGAAATAACTCCCTCAGGGTGATTTTTACTCATGCAAATTACTTGGGGGGAGTACCCCCCATGGCGCCATTTTAAGCCCATTTGGGCTCTCTCTGTTTTTTTTTTTAAGAAGGCATTTCCCTAAGCTGCTGTGTGGGTTTTTTTTGTTTTTTTTAAAGAAGGCATTTCCCTAAGCTGCTGTGTGGCAGAAGTTTCTCACCCATTTTTGGTCCAACACAGCTATAAACAAACTTGCTTATTTCTGCAGGCCTCTCATCCGGCCGCACTGATCCATACTGTGGTAATCTCAAGGCTACGTTATTGTTGTGCACACTCTACGTGGGTCTGCTCTTGAAAACAATTTCCAAAACTGCAGCTCATGCAAACTGCAACTCTGCCCTTCAAGACCACACGACACCGTTCCTGAATCCTCTCCGCTGGCTGCCTGTCCCTTGGCTCAATTTAAAGTGTTGGTGCTTCCCTTTTAATGCACAAACCTGCCTTGTACTGAATCAGACCACTGGTCCATCAAGGTACCATGTGACTTGCGTGACTAACCCTGGCCCGGAGACAACCACCTGGTGACTCACTACTATGCTATAGCAACCACCGCAAGACTTGCGCAACTTGACCAGGCCCAGCCAGTGTCCACCTCACAGCTCACCTGAGTGACTTGCTACTGCACAACGTTTGTGACTTGGCTAGACTTTTCCAGGGAGAGGCTGGCAGAAGGAGGGAGAGAGGGGAAAGCTGAGAGTCTTTGTGGTATGTCAGTCGCCGTGTCAGACTAAGATCTGGGAGAGACAGGCTTGGATCTGTGCCCTGCTATGGAAGAAGAATGGTGCTGTAATCCACTTTGTGTCCCCGTTGGGGAGAAAAGTGAGGTATGATTATCTAAATAAATAAATAGAGAAGTTAATGTAGGTCCCGGTCACATGAGCGAGATAATCCAGGGGGAAGCGAGGCTTTTTGGCCCAGAGCAAAATGAAGCGCGGTATCGTGATCAGACGTTTCCCCGAGGCTCCGTGCTCAGGCCGTCAGCCACCGATCACATGGTGATGGTGAAGCGTGGCAAAGAAGGGTGAGGCAGTTC
>NW_015160254.1:474177-480686 GCF_001447785.1 Gekko japonicus
GCAGTTAGGCAGGAACGCGTTTGCATGCATACCACGGAGGCGTAAAAAAAGGCATTTGGTGGGTCGCAGAGAGGCGCTGGATGCAACGGGATACCAGCACTTCCGCGATCAGACGCCCGCCTGTGCCACATATTTTCTGGAAAATATTGCACTTTCCCTGGTACCTTTTTACTCTGCATCTTCGCCAGCGTGATATGGGTTGCCGACGGGTGCGGGACACTTGCCAGATGTTCCCGTGTGATCGTGCCCGTAAAATCCGCCCGGCATTTGTCCCTATCGCGCGGCTAATTCTGTGTGTGACTGGGACCGTACTTTCTTTAAAAGATGGAAAGGCTGCCATTTTTACTTCTGTGCCATATGATCAGTGCAGGCATTCTCCTGAGCTGTCATCAATACCCCATATTAAGAAACCACCAACTATACGGCATGGTGAAGGAAGAACCATTCCTGGAGTCACTGACCATCGTAACAGAAAACTGCAGAACATCACACAGTTTTGTAATGTGGTCTTTAAAGCAGTGGTGAGAATGAGTACTGCATCACAGTGTTTTGCTTTTTCTTCTTCTTGGCCTTGTAAAGGTTTTGGTGACCTTGTCCTACAAACTGTTTTTAAAAATAAAAATTATTGTTTTGATGGCTTCTGAGAATGGTATCTGTTTTCTTGCTGTGTCTGCAGCTTTGCTTCAGATGTTGTCGCCATCTATTATGACAGTGATGAGACAGTGTGTGAGGATTTGGAACTCCAGGCCTTTGTGAAGGACATTTATGTCTACGGCATGAGAGGCAACAAGGCATCAGGTGAGACGTCCCTGCTAGAGCCAGATTCTCTGTCCATTCTACACGTGAATGGACTGGAAGCTCTGAAGTACCTTTTCTTCTTTGAACCCCAAAGGTTATTAATATGGCTGCAGGCAGTGCAGGTTACAATAGTGGTAACATTTGCCTAGATACTAAATAGTTTACTGTTCTCCAATTCATGACTGAGGCCTCACTGAAATTTTATGACTTTTTCCCCACCCTGTCAGGTCATGTGCACAAGGACTGACCCTTCAGAATAAAAATAACACCTGGTCCTGCAGTTACAGCCAACCCATGAAGGCTCATCTGTGGGGAAAGGGCCTGATATTTGTATCCATATTTCCATGTGGATACATCCAGTGTTCCCTCTAAGCTGAGTTAGTGTGAGCCAGCTCACAGTTTTTTAGCCTCCGGCTCACAGATTTTTGTCTTAGCTCGGGAAGGATGGCTCCAGAGCAAGCTAATTTATGCAGGAGCCAGATCGCTCACTCACAACTTTAATGGCAGTAGGTCACAAAGTAGAGTTTTTGCTCACAAGACGCCACAGCTTAGAGGGAGCATTGGATGCATTTGCTTTCTTTGATATGTTATTTCATGGCATCAGATCTTCGCAAGCCCCTAGCCGCATATGTACAGTTTGGTGTAGTGGTTAAGAGCGGTGGACTCTAATCTGGAGAACCAGGTTTGATTCTCCACTTCTCCACCTGAGGCCTGCTGGGTAACCTTGGGCCAGTCACTGTTCTCTCGAGAGCAGTTCTCTCAGAGCTCTCTGAGCCCCAGCTACCTCACAGGGTGTCTGTTGTGGGGAGGGGAAGGGATTGTAAGCCATTCTGAGACTCCCAAGTGAAGGGCGGGGTATACATCCAACTCTTCTTCTTCTACAACTTGTACCTGAAAGTGCAGAAAAGGGGAAGGAAAGTGAGATCGATGCAGGCAGTGCTGTGTGCATAGAGGCAGAACGCTTGGAGGCAGAACATAATGTGCTTTGTTCCTTTGGGACAGGGCCAGCTGCCCGTATTTCTCAGCACGCAGAATGCTCTTTCTTGGTGCTTACTAACCCGCTGAGCTGTCTGTTACTGTTACTCTTTTAAGGCAAGTTTGGCTTCCACTGTTCAGTTCACCCTAATTGGCCTTGATAGCAAAGTCAGGGTGAAAATTCATGATCTTGTTGACTGGCTTCTTGTACTTGAGCCAGTCAAGAAGAAAAATCAGTCTGTTTCATAAAGCTCCAAAGGGAGCCAAGGGTTTTTGCTGTTTTTAAAGTTTCTCCTGAATTTCAGGATTTCCCAAGACAATCAAGACACGGGAGAAGTTGTCAGAATATCTCACTGTAGTGATTTACGTAACGTCAGCACAACATGCAGCTGTGAATTTTGGCCAGGTAAAGATACAACGCAATTCTGTACCATATGAACTTAAGGGAGTTTCACACTGGATAGATCAGCCCTGTTCAGGGACTTTGAAGGGAATGAGGAGTACAGAAAAGAAAGTATTCCACTCTCACTTAGGAATGGGCCAGTGGAAATAAAGGCATCTCATTCTAGATCAGCTTCCATAGAGCTGAGGATGCAGCCATGGAAACAAGGAGAGAGCTGGGCTGTGGTCACACTAGCGGCTTGGCGCGATATGGTGCTGCCTCTAATTGTACTGGTTTAAAGTGTTGCGGGGCATGTCAGCCAGACTGCACACCCTGCTGCAGGTTGCCCATGCAGACATCCCATGGTCAAGCATCCACATTACTGCAGCGCCTCAGTCATGGAGCGTGCTGCCCCCCCCCAAATTTCAAAACGCTTGCATGTGCGCTCATGCACATGCATAACTGCGCATGCGCATATAGGCAATTTTTTTTTAAAGGGTTGCCCATGCAGACATCCCGTGCTCAAGCAGCCACATTACTGCAGCGCCTCAGTCACGGAGCGTGCTGCCCCCCCAAAATTTCAAAATGCATGTGTGCTCGTGCGCATGCATAACTGCGCATGCAGACATCCCATGCTCAAGCAGCCACATTACTGCAGCGCCTCAGTCACAGAGCGTGCTGCCCCCCCCAAATTTCAAAACGCATGTGCGCTTGTGCGCATGCATAACTGCGCATGCACATATAGGCAATTTTTTTAAAACCCTCCCTAGTGGCAGAACAGATCTGCAGGTTCAGGCTGCCAAATCTGTTCTGTGCATCCCCCCCCCTCCCCATTCAGACATCCGGCCATGTGCAATGACTGTCCAGGCAACCAAAAACACCACTTGTGATGTGGTGCCTTTTTAGCCCGGCTCCACGTTGTCCCATGACAGGGTGAGTGTGGCTGGGGAACACGTGATAGATGTGGCTGTGTGACTGCGCCCGTTTGATCCAGAGGGGAGGAGTGACTGTGTTGGGCCAAACTCCTTGTGTGTGATCACAGTCGTAGTCACGGCCAAAGTGCTAGTTAAATCTCCTTAAAGCTGAGAGGCACAGGATGGAGCTAGATATCAGGATGACTCAATGCTGCCACCACAAGCAACATCCCAAAATTTGCAGTCTCTCTTCCTCATAACCTCTGATGAGACTCACAGTGTGGGACGATGCTGTAATGCTTTGAGTTTGCTTTCATGTCATTGTCCACTGGAAGCTCCTGGCATGATGGGGTAGATCAATGTTAGGTCAGCAGTATTGTCTCCACATTGCAGGTAGGGGACTAAGTCCTTGGGCCACCTGCAGAGATGGTGGTTGAGCCAGGATGGCCCAGTTCACATTCTAAAGGCATCCGTTGTCTCTACAGAGGCCTGCTGAGGAAGAGTAAACACATCAAGTGTGCAATTGGAAATGCATTAGTAACAATTTACAGTCCAACAGTGTCAACAAATACCAACGGTTCACAGTGCCAACAGTTTTCCAACCATTTACAGTCCAACAGTATCAACAGATTACAAAGAGTCCAGCTTCAACTTTGTTTCGATGGAAAACTTCATCAGAACGTGATTACCAGCAACCATTATGTGTTTGAATCGTATTTTGCAGATGAACAGAACATTCTCTATGTTGCTATGCAGTATACTATCTGGGACTAGCCAATGGGCTTAAAAACATTTTATACGTGGGCAAGTATATTGAAGGGCTAGTCCCAGATAATATAGTTGAAGCCGGACTCTTCGTAATCTGTTGATACTGTTGGACTGTAAATTGTTGGAAAACTGTTGACACTGTGAACTGTTGGTATTTGTTGACACTGTTGGACTGTAAATTGTTATTAATGTATTTCCAATTGCACACTTGATGTGTTTACTATTCTAATATATATATATATTTGCATATGATAGCGACTTTCCCAGTTTGTGTTTTTTGATTCATATATACTGGGAGGTTTCTGCCGTGTTGCTACTGAGGAAGAGAGCAGCCACAGGAAGGAAGTTGACACCGTGTTGCAATGTATTTGAGATAAATGGGCACTTTACATTTCTGTGCGTGTAAAGTACTGTCAAGTCGCAGCTGGCTTATGGTTGGCAACCCCATTGAGTTTTCAAGGCAAGAGCCAAATAGAGGTGGTTTGCTATCGTCTGCCTCTGCGTAGCAACCAGTGTTCCCTCTAAGCTGAGTTTGTGTGAGCTAGCTCACAGTTTTTAAGCCTCCGGCTCACACATTTTTGGCCCAGCTCAGGAAGGAGGGCTCCAGAGCAAACTAATTTACGCAGTAGCCAAATGGCTCACTCGCTACTTTACTGCCAGCAGCTCACAAAGTAGAATTTTTGCTCACAAGACTCCACAGCTTAGACGGAGCCTTGATCGCAACCCTGGAATTCCTTGGTGGTCTCCCATCCAAATACTGACCAGGGCCAGCCCTGCTTAGTTTCTGAGATCTGACGAGAATCAGGCTAGCCTGGGCCAGCTGGGTCAGGGCACTTTAGATTTTACCAGAAAATAAATACTTTGGACTTGCTGAGAAAGTAGAAGTGACTGGAGAAGGAGGAAAGGTGGTTTTGTGGTGGTGGTAGGGGGTAGTGGAGGCTGCAGATGAAAGAATTACAGGAAACCATCTTATCTCCAACGCTTAGCATCAAGCTGGTGGGGAGATGAGAGCTGGGATACAGCTACGATTGCGGTTATCATCGTTAGAAGTAAGTTGCTTCTGCAGAACTGTTTCCGAATACTTACATCCTGAAAGCTCTAGTGACAAATGTACACATCAGATACTTACTGACTGTGGCATTTAGCTGCATGTAAAGCCGTGTCTGTGGTATCTGTTGTGCTCTCAGACAGCTTATTTGAACACGACTTGCAAGTCACTGTGTGCCTGACTGTGCTTTTGCTTTTTTTATGGCGCAGTATGACTGGTGTTCCTGGATTCCCAATTCCCCCCCAACAATGCGCCGCCCACCACCGACAGAAAAGGGGAGTGTCACCATTGAGTATATTGTGGAGAGTTTACCGGACAGGGGACGCTCGTGTTGGCATCTTGGCGCTGTTTGGGCCTTGAGTCAGTTTCAAGAGAATGAAGTGAGTGAGACTTTCCTCAGTTCTGAGATATCTGGTTGCCTGTCTCTCCCTCATCCCATTTCCCTTTCTAGGAATCCGTAAGTGTTCTGCTTCCAGCCTTTTGGAAAAATCTGTCAAAAGCTGAGACGTGCTCATGGTGGAGGTGGTGGGAAGTGCTGTCAACCCCACAAGGTTTTCAGGGCAAGAGATGAACGGAGGTAGTTTGCCATTGCCTGCCTCTGAATAACAATTCTGGACTTCCTTGGTGGTCTCCCATCCATGTACTAAGCATGAGTAACTCTGCTTAACTTCCAGTATCTGATGAGATCAAGCTAGCCAAATCAGCCAGTATCATAATGCCCCCGTATAAATCGATAGTGCAGTTCTGGTCACCACACCTCAAAACGGATATTATAGCATTGGAAAAAGTGCAGAAAAGGGCAATTAGAATGATAAAAGGGTTGGAACACTTTCCCTATGAAGAACGCTTAAAGAGGTTAGGACTCTTTAGCTTGGAGAAATGACGGCTGAGGGGTGACCTGATCGAGGCTTATAAGATTATGCATGGGATAGAGCAGGTAGAGAAAGAAGTACTTTTCTCCCTGTCTCACAATACAAGAACTCATTGCTGAGCAGTCGGGTTAGAACAGATAAAAGGAAATACTTCTTCACCCCTCAATGGTGGCAGGAGGTGGCAGCGGCAGGAGGTGGCAGCGGCTACAAGGATGGCTGGCTTCAGGAGGAAATTAGATAAACATATGAAGCATCACCATCAGAGATAAACATCAGTGGCTATTAGCCACAAGGCATAGATAGGAACTCTCAGTCTGGGGCAGGTGATGCTCTGTATTCTTGGTGCTTTGGGGGGGCAACAGTGGGAGGGCTTCTAGTGTCCTGCCCCACTGCTGGACCTCCTGATGGCACCTGGTATTTTTGGCCACTGTGTGACAGAGTGTTGGACTGGATGGGCCATTGGCCTGATCCAACATTGGCTTCTCTTATGTTCTTATGTTCTTAGCCTGGGCCGTCCAAGTCAGGGCTGGGACATGTTAAAGCTCCCTTTAAAGATCATCTTCAGACAGCATTAACTGCAAACATGACAAGATAGGCCTGGGACCTCTCAGGGCCCTTGGCTATGCAGGTCTGTGCTACTGGACACAGCTGTTAGGGAACGACACAGGACCGAAGCAAACTGTCTTGTATGCAGCTAGCCATGTAGATGTTTGGAGGAAGTAGATGCCTGTTTTCCATCAGGATGTTTCTTG
>NW_015160254.1:480718-495798 GCF_001447785.1 Gekko japonicus
GGGAGCACGGTACCTAATAGAAGCTGTCAGAGTGGAAAGCAGAACCCTACCAAAAAATGGTGCATGGATTTTGTGTTTCCAGCCATATCAGAAGCAGCTGCAAGCTCTGATCAATCTCCCTGGGATACTAACAACCTATTTCCTACACAGACTGAAAGCCTTGTGGTATTAGTTGAAGTCTTGCTTCCTGTTTTTTTGTTGTAGAACCTTTCCCTCATAATTCTGGCCCAGAGTGGAAGTAATACGCAATGGTTAGTGTTCTAGGGACTTTCACCAAGACCGTAGTTGGATAGGTATACTCCCTGGGACATGGTGGTGTTAGTGGCCCATTATGCACAGACGTTACTGCAGATTTTTCAAGCAGTAAGCCTTTAAGCTTGAGTTCGGATTCTGTGCCCACCTTATGCACCCTTCTTCTTCCTCTGTTGTATTTATTCTGCAGCTACAATTTTTTTTAAATGCACTTTTCTAAATCACGGTGGGAATGTCACTTGTGACATGCGGGGGGTGGCGTCCAAAGCTTTGAAAAAAATGTGTGCAATTGCCCTATATCTGTTGCTCAGTAGTGCCCAGCAAGCACCTTCCGTTTAAATCCTTGTGTTCAGGTTTTGCGCAGGCATTTAAGGGTTAGTTCCTTGAATGACAGGGAACAGAAAGGAATGTAGGCAAAGGGGGGAAACCCACTGTTGAAATTGTCCAGACTTTTTCTGAAAGTGACAAGCAGCTGCAAAGAAGCCCTCTTTTCCACATTGCCAAGCACTGGGGATTCTCTGCTGTGTTATCAGCCGTTGTGAAAAATGGGGGCTTTCTAAGTTTCTGAAGGCCACCTTGTGAAATATGGAATATTTTAATCTCAGTTTCTTCAGCTGTCTTTCTTTAACTAGGCTGTATCTGGATTTATACTTTCTGGCCAAGACCCCTTCAACCTATCAGCACTCATCACCTCTCAGGCTACCAACTAATTGGTTCTTGAGTATTGATCAATGAAATAGGATAGAATGAACACTAACCTGATCCACTGACAGACATATGGAAGCCTGCCTGTGGGCACAATGATCTCCATAATGGAATAGGGACATCTTTCTTGAAATGCCACACTGGGTGTTCATTGCCTGCCAGTGCTGTACAAGAAAGGGAGCGTGGGCCTTCCCCAAAAAATAATGCCAATGGGGGTTAGTCAAAGTGCACAAAAAATGTTGCTGGAAAACTCCACTGTTAGCTGAATGTCTGTTGGAATGGGATCCAACCATAATTTGGGGTTGTTACAATGTGACAAGCTCAACCTAAGAATGTGCTGTTTTAAATGATTCTTTGAGCAAGGCCCTTTCATTTCAGTTTTCTAAGCACCTTGTGCCTTGAATCATCAAATCTGTTTCTGTTCCATAAATTCAAGTAGTAGGATTGTAGGTCTCAAAGACCTGGCCATGGTCCTTACAGTCCATGTGTGAATCATCCTTGCAGCCTTCTGTGTTGAACAAGTATTTATGCCAGTAGGGTTCAGCCCCAAGATTAAAATCATATATCAGGTGTCTTGCAGGGAAAGTCTTTGACATTAATCTGTGGTAGATACTACTGTAAATTATTTGCACAAGTGATTCAAGTGCTCATTAGTAATTAGTAAGTGCTACAATTATGTAATAACTTGAAAAATCAAGTGCTATTCCTAAATTTGTCCTCAAAAACCAACATTCACAGATGCCAGATCTGAGGTGTTGTTGTTTTTTTGCCACCAGTTTTTCTTGCTTTTTTCCCCTCAATGGTTGTACACAACCTGTATTGGTTTCCCTCTTCCTCTCCTCTGCTGTGCTTTCCCCCCGGGACGCAAGAAAAGATATTGAACTCGGTAGAGGGAAATCCAATATTCCCCAGATTCATGGCCATTGAGATTCCCACAGTGAATTTGTTTGAGTTCTCTAGAGCAGGGTCTTCAACCCGTGGGCCGGAACCCGCAAGTGAGCTGCCATTTTTCTGCTACATACACAGGCAGCCATAGTGCTATGCTTCGTGCCATTGTTTGAAAGCTTGCTGAGAGGAGCAGGGTAAGGTCTCTCTGCACTGAAGAGACACCAAACCTTAGCTTGTTTCTCATTGTAGCCCACCTCCTGGAGCTTGGCTTGCATTTCTTCCCTCGGCTGTCTCAATCCACTTTCAGTGCACTTTCCAACTGGATTTTACTGTGTGAACCAAAGTGGATTATTTTGAGTGTGTGATAGGGCTGCAAAGCCGCGGCGGGGGATCTGCACGTCTTCACAGGATCCCTGCTGTGGGGGATAGTGATACGCGTTGCACCACTGTCGCCAGGATGTGATGCTACGCGTCACTCTGGCAATGTCCCGTTGCCAGAGCGACGCGTAGCGTCACATCCTGGCGACAGCGGTGCAACGCATATCACTGTCCCCCGCGGCAGGGATCCTGTGAAGACGTGGCTTGGCAGCCCTAGTGTGTGACCACAGCCTCTGTCTATCGCTCACAGCTCTGGCCTTGACACAAGCGAGGTCATAATAACCCTGACTCTTCCACTTCCTGTCAAGCGCAGCCTAGTGGTGTGATGTCAAGCAGTTGCAGCTTAGCGGGTCCCTTTCTGCAGCCTGGGGGTTAAACATGGGTCCCAGCAAGGCCTGCCAAATCTCGCCAAATTGTGGCGGGGGGCCTCTGCTTGCTGTCCCCGCGGCAAGGATTCTGTGAAGACCTACGATCCCCCGCCGCGACTTGGCAACCCTAGTCCCAGCCCTGGAAATATTGAAGATCACTGTGTCATGCAATTTTGGCAGAGGAGCAGTTTGCAGCCATATTTAATCATTTTTTAAAAGTTCTTTAAAGGCTGTGCACGATAGACATTTAAAAAAAATATGTGTGGGATGAATAGCTGTTTTTCTTCCTTTTATATCAAGGAAAACAGCATAGCAGGAACATATATGATGCCTTTGGAGTACATTTTTGAATAATCATGAAGAAAGGTTCGATATCTCCCTAATAACATCTCTCATATTTTAAACATTTAAAACCAAACATTTAGGCTTTATCTCTGTGATAGCCCATTTCCTTTCAGTGTTTTGCACTTTAGGAACTGGGTCGCCTAACACAGATTGGCTGAGCCGGTGTGAATGTGATGGCCTGGAGTTAGGGTTGCTGGCTCTGGGTGAGGACATACCTGGAGATTCAGGGGGTGGAGCCTGAGGAGGGCGGGGTTAGGGAGGAGAAAAGACTCCAATGGGGTATAATGCCATAGAATCCACCTTTCAAAGCAGCCATTTTCTCCAGGGGTGATTTCCCACTAGCGCTGCTCCGGGCTCACTTTTCACTTTTGCCTCGATGATAGGTGTCAATTTCACACAAGCTGCAGCCGCATTTTGCCTCGCAGCTTCGTGTGATTTTCCCCGCGTCTACTCAATCCTCAAAAAACAGGATCCTCAAAAAACAGGACTGAGTAGACGCGGGAAAATCGCATGAAGCTGCGAGGCAAAATGCGGCCACGCAGCAGCTTGTGTGAAACTGACCCGTACCATCGAGGCAAAAGTGAAGAGTGAGCCCGGAGCAGCGCTAGTGGGAAATCACCCCAGGTAAACTGATCTCTGTCGCCTGGAGCCCAGTTATAATCCCAGGAAATCTCCTTCTACTACCTGGAGGTTGTCAGCATTCAGGGTGTAAAGCAACCCTAATCCACCTTTTGGGAGGCAAGGTGTCCATGTGTCTGGGATCTGACAGGAATGGCTAAAGATTGGCAGACTGTTGTGGGAGATAGATAAGGAATGAACAGGCCAGAGTAAAGGAAGCCGAAGGAACTGTAGGTGGAGAACAAAGAAGAAGAAGAATTGGATTTATACCCCGCCCTTCACTCGTAGCCTCAGAGCGGTTTACAATCTCCTTCCCTTCCCCTTTGAGAGAACTGCTCTTGAAAGAACAGCTCTAAGAGAACTGTGACTGGCCCAAGGTCACCCAGCTGTCTGCCTGTGGAGGATTGAGGAATCAAACCTGGTTCTCCAGATTAGAGTCTGCTGCTCTTATCCACAACACCAGACTTGAAGGAAGTGGAAGAAGAGCCAGACACAACCTAAAATGTTTCACAAGCACACACAGTTCTTGCGGCAGCCCGAGGAAAGAACGTTCCTTGAGGAAAATGGACTCATGGGCAGTGTTCCCTCTAAGCTGAGTTAGTGTGAGCAAGCTCACAGTTTCTTAGCCTCCGGCTCACACATTTTTATCTTAGCTCAGGAAACACCAGACTTGAAGGAAGTGGAAGAAGAGCCAGACACAACCTAAAAATTTTCACGAGCACACACAGTTCTTGTGGCAGCCCGAGGAGAGAAAGTTCCTTGAGGAAAATGACTCATGGGTCTTGGTGCAAGGAGCTTTTCCTGTGGTTTGGGTGTTGAACTGAAGCTTTCCCCCCCAGACTTCCTCCTTTTCTTCTTTGTTGCTCTCTTTCATGATTTCCTCGTCTTTTCTCTATGCTTTCTGAAACCACCTTTGATCTGATTTGAGAAAGCATGTATAGACAGCAAGGAAACCATGGAAACACAATAGATGGAAAACGAGGAAGCTTGGAGGAAAGCTGCAATTCAGTGCCCAAACAATGAGGAAAACCTTTGTGAGAAAACACCCTTATCATATCAACCTGCAATGTCTGTTTTCACTAAGCTACCTCAAATGTGAGGTCAACAGTGGCAGAAAACATGCAGCGAGTCTTTAAAATATTTAGATAAGATCAATCTTTTTTTTAAGTGCAATCCTAAACCCATTATTTTCAATGGTCTTAGACTGCAGTAACTCTGTTTAGGATTGTACTGTTAATGACGTAGTCTTTAATGGAGGCCTTGCCTTGGTACTACCAATAGAAAATGTCGCCTACCAGGAAGAAATCTGATTTCTTTAAGACTTGAAGAGGTTCCCATAAGTAACTTAACTGCAATCCTGAACAGAGTTACACTCTTCTAAACCCATTGACTTCAATGGATTTAGAAGTGTGTAACTCTGCTTAGGATTGCATTGTTCAGTTTAGTCCCCAAGTAAATGTAAATTTATGTTTGCAAATGATCAGACATAAGGAACAGATTCTGCTCCAAGCTTCCTTGAAAAAGATTTCGCAACCTACTGCAACACTGCTCCTAAAGTCAGATATTTTATCCTAACGTTTAAAGTACACTCTTGCCTCACTGCAAATGCCTGGTGGCTAATGTTAAGAGCTGTAAATACTGTTTCCTATTTGTTAACACTCTTTTAAATATTTCATCATGTCGTATTTAATCAACAAAACCAAAGCATACCTATTTTAATATGTCATCATTCTTTGTTTGCCACTTTTTAACTTTTTATAAACAATATTAAAAAGCTTGCAAATAGATCAAAGAGATAGCTAGTTCCGAGATTGCATTTTTGGGTTATATTGATTGTTGGGGGAAAGGCTACATTCTGAAGACGTTTCATTAATCTGATGAAAGTTCACTGATTGTAAAAGACAGCAGCAGAATGTATTGAAATGTTGTAAAGTTTAACAAGAAATTACAGAGGTTTATAATGATAAACTGGCATAAAACTAATGTTTAATCTCAGTTCCTATGAGATTCGTAGAATACATTTAATAGAGTGGTTTTTATGTTTTGCTTTTGGAGAATAAAACTTTAGAGAATATACTGGAACACTTTGTATTCCTTCCTTAGTAGCACAGAACAAAGTTTATCTGCAAGTATCTTAACAAGGATGGTGGGAAACTGTCCTAAAGAGAAGCTTAGTCTTGTGGGAAATTAAGAAGAGAAGAAGAGATTGGATTTATACCCCACCCTTCACTACCCAAAGGAGTCTCAGAGCAGTTTGCAATCCCTTTCCCTTCCCCTCCCCACAACAGACACCCTGTGAGGTAGGTGGGGCTGAGAGAGCTCTCCCGAGAACTGCCCTTGAGAGAACAGCTCTGAAAGAACTTATGACAGACCCAAGGTCACACCAGCAGCTGTATGTGAAGGAGTGGGGAATCAAACCCGGTTCCTCCAGATTAGAGTCCGTGCTCTTAATCACTACAGCAAAGTGGCTCTCAATTGATAAGCAGCCTAAATCCTGCCTCTGAATCGTTTATGAGGATGACTAAGCCCTGGACCAACACAAGTGAGACATAACCCATTCATCTGCTTTCAAAACTCTATGCCTGATATTTATTAATACGCTCGATACATATCAATAAATGTATGGACTGAGCCACAGCTCTGTGTCTCAGAGGACAGCCATATTGGTCTGCAGTAACAGAGCGAGATTTTAGTCTAGTAACACTTTAGAGACCAACAAGATATATGCGTTTAAAAGTCAAAGCTCCCTCCTGTGTGTCTGTTTCACTGGGGTTTGATATAGTGAACAGTTCCCAGGCCTTGTTCATTACTAATCTCTGCTAGGAGGGAAGTGGTCCAGTGTTTGCACAGATATGCTCTGAGGGGGAGGGGCGGTCCTCAGGTTGCAGACCGACCCCCCCCCCCCGAACACTGCTGGCACCTTAGGAGCCATGCAGACTGTATGGGTGGGGGGTAGAGCACAGGAGGTGCTGGACTGGATAAGAGAACATGGAGGCAAAGAACCTCCCGTCTGCAGTACAGGGGTGGTGCATAGCACCTTGCAGACCAAAATAATTAGTGCAGCAGGCTACCAGCCAGTGTGATTGTGTCTGGTGGTGCAAAGCCTCAGCTATCCCCAGGGCTATTTTTGGGCAGGAACGCACAGGAACGGAGTTCCAGCTGGCTCCTGAGTTGGCCACGCCCAGCAGGAACTCATTAGCATAATAGGCCACACCCAACAGCAGAAACTCATTAGGATTGGCTACATTAGGGGTGTGTGGCCTAACATGCAAAGGAGTTCCTGCTACAAAAAACCCTCTGGGTTTTGACAACAAGGTAAACAGAATAAAATGCAGAAGGGGTGTGTAGCTGGATGACCACACTTCTGGTAACATGGGGGTGTGGCCTAATATGCTAATGAGTTCCTGCTGTCGGGTGTGGCCTATTATGCTAATGAGTTCCTGCTGTGCTTTGTCTACAAAAAAGCCCTGGCTATCCCTGAGATTCCTGTAAGAATCTGAGGGTACAGCCGTGGCTCAGTGGCAGAGCCTCTGCTTGGCATGCAGAAGATCCCAGGTTCAATCCCCGGTATCTCCAGTTAAAAGGACAAGGCAGTAGGTGATGGGAAAGACCTCAGCCCAAGCCCCTGGCGAGCCACTTCCAGTTTGAGTAGACAATAGTGACTTTGATGGGCCAAGGGTCTGATTCAGTACAAGGCAGTGTCATGCGTTCATTTTAGGGGAGAAGTTGTGTCTCAGTGGCAGAGCATTTGCTTGGCAAGCAGAAGGTCAATCCCCGGCATCTCCAGTTAAAAGGAACAGGCAGCAGGTGATGGGAAAGACCTCAGCCTGAGACCCCCTCAGCCCAAGACCCTGGCGAGCCACTTCCAGTTTGAGTAGACAATAGTGACTTTGATGGGCCAAGGGTCTGATTCAGTACAAGGCAGTGTCATGCGTTCATTTTAGGGGAGAAGTTGTGTCTCAGTGGCAGAGCATTTGCTTGGCAAGCAGAAGGTCAATCCCCGGCATCTCCAGTTAAAAGGAACAGGCAGCAGGTGATGGGAAAGACCTCAGCCTGAGACCCCGGAGAACCGCTGCCAATCTGGGAGGGTCTGTGACTCAATAGCAGTGCATCTGCTTGCCATGCAGAAGGTCCCAGTTTCGATCCCCAACATTTCCAGTTAAAGGATGTGGTGGTAGGCGATGTGAAAGACCTCCACCTGGGACCCTGGAGAGCCACTGCCAGTCTGAGTAGACCAATGGGGCTGTGACAGGCCAAGGGTGTGATTCAGTAGAAAGCGGCTTCATGTGTTCAAAGAAGTCTGGTAGCTACCCTCAGGGCTCTTTTTGTAGAAAAAGCCCAGCAGGAACTCATTAGCATAATAGGCCACACCCAACAGCAGGAACTCATTAGCATATTGGGCCACACCCCTGGCAGCACAGCTCATTAGCACATTAGGTTCCTGCTGTTGGGTGTGGCCTATTTTGCTAATGAGTTCCTGCTGGGCATAGCCGGAACTCCGTTCCTGTGCGTTCCTGCCCCAAAATAGCTCTGGCTACCCTCAAGAAACCAGGGTTTTCTTCACCTGTGCATTTCCACTGTGCTTTGCCATGCTTTGCAGCCCTTGCTGCCCTGATCTTTATGAGTGACGTTGAGCCCAGAGATGCCAGACAATTCCCTAAGCAGCATTTAGTGGTGCCTTGTTCCAGTGTGCTCATTGGCATGTAGGGGTAGAGAAAACCTTGTGGAGCTCCAGAGACCGGCCTCACCCTCAGTTTCGCTGCCAACCCTGTGGTGAACTTTGTCTTCTTGCAAGCCTCCCCACTTAAGCAGAATCCAAACCCACGTGTCCTGTTTGTCAAATGGATGCCTTTCTCCAGTGAACCTGACAGGGTGTGCTCTGTGTGCTCTCTTAACGGTGCCCTGGTGTCTGCATCTCCCTTGGCTGGCGAACAGCTGGCGTTCCTCAGTCTTCCCACCCTCAACCTTCACCCTTGTGTGGGAAGATGTCAGTGTGGCACAGTGCCAGAGTAGGATTTGGGAGACCAAGTTTCCAGTCCAGCTGGCTGGGTCAGCTCTCAGTCTACCTTACCTCACAGGGTGGTTGTAAGGAGAAGATGGAGGAGAGGAGAGCAGTGGATGCTGCCCGGAGCTCCTTGAAGGAAGAGGAGAATGAAAATGTGCTAAAGAAATAAACCAGGGTTGTCCCTGCCAGGTGAGCCTCAGCGGCGTAGGGGTGATTGGCTGGAGTGTCCATGTTTCCTTCCCTGTGGGCACTCGTGAAAACTTGGTTGTGTTCTAGTGCTCCCACTGTGAGTTCTAGTCCGTATTTGTCCTTCTAGTAGAGGGCAAGAGGGTTGGGTTCCCTTTGTCTCCAGACTTGTGTCCTTGCCTGTAAGTAGGAACCAGCGGATGTCAGAGGCAGGGTTGTGTCAGCACTGATTGGCTGCTGCCAGTTCTGCCTGGGGGATGTCATCAGCGTGCTCCTCTGTGATTGGTGGGTGTCAGCAGGATTGCTATGGACTCCAGTACGATTGCTTGATACCCTCTGCCACTTGGTGAGCCATTTCTAAACAGAGATTCCCCCACTGCTGATCAGGCTGAGACTTCTGCAACATTTAGGTGGGCCTCGAGATGGGATTAGAAGGTAGAGGAAAGTCAGAGAAAGCTGGTGCTTGATTGACCTACTGTGCCATTTCAGGACTGAATAAAATATTTGGTTTAAAAGAAGAATTGTAGTAGTTATAAAATTGCTCCTAAAACAAAAACTTGGGAATTGTAAATTAAGGTACCTGCTTTTACTTCCATGCCAGGTAAGTTGTAAACACATTCTACAGTCCCCCTTATTACATTCCTAAAAGAAATCAATCCTGTTCCCTGAAAGGCCAGATACTGAAGCTGAAGCTCAAATACTTTGGCCACCCAATGAGAAGAGAGCACTCACTGGAGAAGACCCCGATGCTGGGAAAGATGGAAGGTCGAAGAAGAAGGGGACGGCAAAGGATGAGATGGTTAGACAGTGTCACCGATGCAACGAACATCAAATTGAGCAAACTTCGGAGCGGGTGGAAGACAGGAGGGCCTGGCATGATGTGGTCCATGGGGTCGCGAAGAGTCGGACTCGACTGTGCGACTGAACAACAAAAAGGGACGACATTAAAGCTCAAAGTGTTGCCTGAGTAATGGCCACTTCACTGCTTTCCCTCCTGCCTTTAATTGGAGTCAGAGTGTGGCGTTCGTTAGCACTGTCAGAGTATGTGGCTGAACAGTCTTGTCAAATGCGCTGCTGGAGGGAGACGGGCACTGGGGTGAGAGTCCATATCATGGCAACGAGACGTGTAAGAGGAAGGAAGTGAGTAAAGGAGCCAAGAGGTTTGTTCCCTTCCCATTTCCTCTTCTCCAGAAGCCAGAATGTTCTGCTTCCGTGAGTTCGCTGCCAGAGGATGTAGTAACGGCCACAGGAATAAACAGCTTTAAGAATGACATAGATTCATGGAGGATAAGTCTGTCAATGGCTACCAGCCATGGTGACTGAGGGGAACCTCCACATTCAGAGGCACTCATCCTCTGAATCCCAGAGCCAGGCGGCAACACCAGGGGAAGGCATCGGCCTCTGTATCCTTTTGTTGGCCCTCCAGATGAACTGGCTGGCCACTGTGTGGGACAGGAGGCTGGACTACATGGACTATTGGTCTGATCCAGCAAAGCTCTTCTTATGTTCTTATGAACCAGGGTGTAACTTTCCTTTTCAAAACCCAGTAAGGTTGGGGAAAGCTCTGTTCTCTAGTTGGTGTTCTTGAGTACAGTGCAGCTTGGAAAATAGCCAGAGGTTGCCCCCCAGTTTTGGCAGCTAGACTGGCAGCACTGAATGGTGCAACACTCAATGGGTGCTCTGAAGTGAGATGCGGCTTGTAATTCATATCAATCCATACTAGCTACAGCTGAGGAGAAGACAACTGGACCAACTAGCAAGTGAGGTATTGTTAGCCGAACTGCTTTATCTACAGCAGTTGGCAAATTTTACTCTGGGTTATATTTGCCTGTGTATACCAAGGTCCAATCCACCCCAAGGGTTTGCCCGTGAAAGAGTCGAGGCTGGTATGTTCCAAAACAATCTGTCTTTTACTTAGAAATATATAAATCACATACACAAGCATCAGACACACGCACACAATCAATCAAGGTCCTTAGGAGTACAGGGTAACAAAGAATCACTTTTGCATTCACGGGTTGGATGATAAAGATCAATACTTATCTGTCCTGAAGCTTGCACGTCACAATGAAGAATGAAGGGTTAGAAAAATATACTAGGGAGATTTAACACACCGCTAGAACCAGCCAGCTGATGTGGGTCTCTTGACTACAGATCAAGAGATCGAATATAAGCAAGGGTTTTTGGTACAGAGAGCTGGACTTAAGAGGAGTTTGAAAGCAGACAGGGGGCGTCGGTGGGGGAAGGCGGCTAGCAAAGACCAGACCTCTGGTCCTTACCTTTTATAGGTGAATATTTGGGTGGGTGGCAACTGTGCCAACCTTTGGATCCACCTACCTGTACGTCCGTCCCGAAACTAACCTCATTGGCTGTGGGCAGTGAGGGGTGGCTACCTAAAAGGGTTGGGCCAATATTGTAACACTAGATCTAACTCAAGGAATGGCATCTGGATAAGTGTGAAAATTTGGCGTCAAGGAATCTTCTTGATGTGCAGATAAGGTTGCCTTTCCCTGGTCATTAGAGATGCATCTGGCAGGAAATGCTCTTTCAGATGTAAAACAGAGATGTGTACTAGGTGTCATTTAACAGTTCATCAATGGGGGATTCTCTCCTTAAGTAGTTGTTTGCTGACCATAATGGCGATGTGTGCATTCTTCCCTCAGGCAAGTAGCTGTGTATTTGAAACCTCATTAACATGTAAGGCTTAACTCAGGCACCATCTATGTGTATCTCACAACAGGTGATTTGAACAACTTTCTTGAGCCTAGGGTGTATGTGTGCACAGTCCATGTAGTATCTGGCAGCAAATATGAATCCATAAAGCAAATATCAGTCTTATTCCTCAACAGTATGCCTGTCACCCCAAAGAGCAAAACAACTGACTCATTCGCTGCCATCAGCTGCTCACCTGAGCCCCACTGCTACACCTTCAACTGGGTCTACCTGGGGCAGTGAAAAGACCTGCAGTACAGGGTGGGGTTATGGATGTTGAAAAATTGGCAAATATACTTAGATATTCAGAGTTTCCAATGGATCTTTGCTTCACTGGAGAGGAGGCATTTCTTTCTGTGTAAAAGTCTTTATCTCTAAGGGAAGGGTACACAGGAAAAGCTACAAAATAAAATACCTAAGGCTACATCTCTATAGCTACAGAACATACTGACCACATGGTCATTCAACAACAACTGTCATGGAGATTCTTTTTCTTCTTGACCCCTAGAAGGAAATCACCTGAATGCATTAACCAATGATTGTGAGTAAACAGACTTAGATTTCACAGGCTTTGTTTTTATTGTCTCTGAGCCAGGTTTCCCTTCCAGGCCAGTCTAAACAATAGCACACAAGGTAAACAGATTAACCCTATAGTGACTGAATTAGACCTTGCAACACACACATATTTCCAACAAGGGAGAGTAAAGAATTGCAAATTAAGAAACTGAACAGAGTCATGTAAGACCGTGGAGACGGGTCTGAGGAGGAGTTGCAAAAAAGGTACAGAACCAATCTTCAAAGCACCAAGAAACATTTTTGGGAAAAGGTGGGTTGTTGTTTTTTTGGTAAACTATTTCCCCCCCTAAAAAATTAGTGCTGAACAAGAACACAACTGCAAAATCATAACTGCAGAGTGTCCCAACAGTATCTGGACTGTAAACTGCAGTCACCGACGGGTTTCTCTTGCTTACAGCATGGAACAGCAGAGGGTTCAGTGAACCTGCATTGCGTTTTAACAGTTTACTTGCATTCAGCAGCGTGTGGAAAAGTAAAAGCCACATCCTTTTCTTCAGATAACTTCCTGGAAAACCGATGAGCTTTCCTTTAACCGCAGTGATGAAACAGTGCTGATTGCTAAAAATATGTTATTTATCAGCTGTGGAATGGCTCTGTGTCTGCAATTTTTGCACGCACGGCTACTTTCCACAACAAACCAGTCTCGTTCTCACCATATCTACTGCCAACTTTTGGCTATTGGAAGGGGAAGGGGAGGGGGTCTTCCCAGAGTAGTATGTGTTTTTTGGGCAGGAAGCCAGATCTGTATGGAGCTCTGAGAGCCAGTTTGGAGTAGTGGTTAAGAGCAGTGGAGTCTGATCTGGAGTTCGATTCTCCACTCCTCCACTAGAAGCCAGCTGGGTGACCTTGGGTCGGTCACAGTTCTTTCAGCCTGAAACATAAAACCCATCTCACCACAAAAAGAGCTAGAGTTCCAGGCTGCCAGACAATCTTCGGATCTCCTGGCTACAGTACCCCAACTGCCATGAAATCATTATTTCTACCTTCTGGTTTCGGAGTCCTTGCAGAACAGCACCTTCTCTCCCTACGTGTCTCCCAAGGCAAGAGACGGTCTTTGCCTGTGTCTTGGGATGCAGGCTGGTGGTGTTTCTTCCAGGCACACTTTGAACATCAACATAAGAAGAGCCTTGTCGGATCAGACCCATTCCAGCCACCTGTTTCATACAGCATCCAACCAGATATCCTGAAGCACTAAAAAAACGGGTCATTTCTTGCAGGAGCGCACAAGAGCGGAGCTCCGGCAGTAAAGAGCCCAGGGGGCGGGCACATGCAACAAGCCCCACCCCCTGCTCCCAGCAGCCCTCAGTCAGAGCAAGAAGCAGCCAGGTAAGCTGCAGAGCCCCCCCCTCCGGCCCCCCGGTCCAAAACAGCCCAGTGGCACCTTTAAGACCAAGTTTTATTCAGGTACAAGCTCACCCTCCTCTGCAAGGACAGATCTGCACATTCCCCCCCCCCAATAGCTAGCAATCCAAAACAGTCCAGTGGAGCCTGACCAGTGGGTGTTGCCTTCTGACACACTTCCGGTGATGTCAAGGGGTGTGGCATATGCAAATAAGGTATGCTAATGAGCACCTGTACCTCTTTTTCTACAAAATGACCCCTGAGTATACATGATGTTGCCTCCTAGAATTGGGTTTCAGTGGTTTGCTGTCTCTGAACATGGAGGTGGGATTTACTGGCTGCAGTACTTCCAGGTGGGAGGGGGAAAGACTAAGCAGCCTGTCCTGCTCCTGCCATTGAGGCTGCAGTTGTGAAAAGAGTATTACGCTCTGGAAACAAGAACTTCCTGGTCATCCCCAAACCCGAGAGAAGTCCGGCTATCCTCAACCAGGGCCAGAGCTTTCTCAGCCCTGGCCCCTTCCTGGTGGAATGTTCTGCCGGAAGACATCTGTGCCCTTTGGGAGTTGTTGCCTTTCCGCAGGGCATACAAGGCAGAGATGTTCCGCCAAGCCTTCGGTTGAGGACAGCGACAGGGCGTCCTTGGCGCTCTTACATAATTCCCCATCCTTTGTAGTCCTCCCCCCAGGTAGGCTGGGGAGCTGGAATTCTTTCTGCCATCTTATATACTGTACCTATGGTGCTTTTATTTATTGGCAATTGTTGGACTATTCTAACCAGGGCTTTTTTTGTAGAAAAAGTCCAGCAGGAACTCATTAGCATTATAGGCCACACCCAACAGCAGAAACTCATTAGCATATTAGGCCACACCCCTGATTGCACAGCTCATTAGCATATTAGGCCGCATTCCCGTGTTATCAGAAGTGTGGTCATCCAGCCACACCCACCTTTTGCTTTTTTTCCTGTTTACCTTGTTTGTTGTCAAAACCCAGGGCTTTTTTTGTAGCAGAAACTCCTTTGCATGTTAGGCCACACACCCCTAATGTAGCCAATCCTAATGAGTTTCTGATGCTGGGTGTGGCCTGTTATGCTAATGAGTTCCTGCTGGGTGTGGCCAGCTTGGGAGCCAGCCGGAACTCCGTTCCTGTGCGTTCCTGCCCAAAAATAGCCCTGATTCTAACTATTAAATCCTGGACTTGAGGCAGCTCTTATCAAGCAGTGACTTCTTTTATTCAGCTCAGAACACAGCACACAAAACAACCCAGCAACAATCCCCACTTATATACGATCAAGAGTGGTCAACACCACACCTCCTGACACGGTAATAACCAATCACAGCAAACACTACAGCATACCTTATTTGCATTTCCTGTTTCATTCTAGACTTCCCTGATTGGTCTGTTACTTGGGTAGCCAATCAGACCAAGTGCTCTATCATTCTAGCAAGCAATGGTATTTAACACAAGGCTCAGGCATTAGCTGCTTCAATACAACTACCTCTACATGGTAAGAGCCAATAACAATAATTCCCTCCAAAACAGGCCCTCTTCTCATTGGCTCACAAGGAGAATCTCAGGATCCTTACTGACTATGACGCTTGGCACAAAGCTCAGCCACAGTATTAATACATAACATCAGGGCTATTTTTGGGCAGGAACGCACAGGAACGGAGTTCCGGCTAGCTCCTGAGTTGGCCATGCCCAGCAGGA
>NW_015160254.1:496329-498429 GCF_001447785.1 Gekko japonicus
TAAGGATGTGCTAGTGTTTCTGCCAGCTGACTCGACGGACCCCCGGTTCTAAATCTGTATCAATCATTTTTTCAAGAATCATGCTGGATTCAACATTTCGAAGATACATGTAGACATCCACAAAGTATATTCTGATACAGCAATCCTCAGTGGTTCCCAATGGAGAATCAATCAATTCTTGGAACCACCCTTCAAAATTCTGAAGCATTTCACCACTGCCATTTTCATTAGAGGAATCACTCCACTTTTCAATATATAGGACAGATGGACTCCCATTCTAGCTGTATCTGAAGAAAGTAGCAATGACTCACAAAAGCTTCTACCCTGCAACAAATGTTGTTAGTCTTTAAGGTGCTACCGGACTCTTGCTCTTTTCTACTGCTACAGATAGGCTGACATGGCAACCCATCTTGATCCATCACAGGGGTGGCCAAACTTGTTTAACATAAGAGCCACATAGAATAAACGTCAGATGTTTGAGAGCCGCAAGACATGATTACATGTTTTTATTGGAAAATATGCAAATTTGCTTTTTATTAACATTGAGACTGCCGAAAATAACAAGAAGAGGGGTAAAAGCAGATATTGATAATGATATTTTTTTTGTCCAGTTATATTTATTTGCTAATAATATTTAGCTTCCCCAGCCACTATTATTTATTTGCTAATAATATTTATTTGCTAATAATATTTGCTAATATTATTTGCTAATAATATTTAGCTTCCCCAGCCATTATTATGAACTAAAAATAGAAAGCATCACTGTGAGCCCCTTCCTAAGCAGCAAGGGCATAACTTCTCAGTGCAAAACTAGATCATGCTTTCATAGTCTTTGACGAGGAATTGCCGGGAAATTCTGGTAACTCTGACATGGCACTACATTGCAGAGTTTGGACTTAGCATGCCCTGAAGCCCATGCCTCGGCTACCAGTGACACAGGTTTGTCTTCTGAATGCAGAACTCGAGCAGGAATTCACACTCAGAGAGCCCTTTTGATTGACCAATTACGTGCCTTCCTAAATATTAATTATATATGTAATTAAAAGGGGGATTGTAATTAATATATAAGTCCTCTCTACCGGTGGGTACATCTTGTACATCTGAGCGTTTGGGTTGGATCTAATTTGTTCTAATCCTTGTACTAGGGTTGCCAAACTCCAGGTGGGACCTGGAGATCTACAGGACTTACAACTGATCTCCAACAGCAGAGATCTGTTCCCTTGGAGAAAATGGCTGCTTTGGAGGACGGACTATATAGCAGGGGTGTCAAATTCATTTCTTATGAGGGCCGGATCTGACATAAGTGAGACCTTGTTGGGACAGGCCATGTGCGTCCTAAAATGTAATGCCAGGTAGCGGAGATATAAACTTTATAAAGGGCACAAACACAAAGGGTTTTTTTTACTTAAAATAAAATCATGCCTCAAACATTAGCACTCTTGCAATATTTTGTTTATTGAACAGTGTCTGATAACTGACACCTCTTGCTCCGAATTATTGCATCAAAATGTCTGTGCTATTGCAATCTTGAGTATGCTCTTCAGGTGTGTATCTGTAAGCTGCAAACCTACGATGACGCAGCAGCAGCAGAACTGGAAGGAGAAGCAGAAGACAGTCAGTTCCACTGCAGGCCTGATAGAAGCCCTCCAGGGGCCTCATTCGGCCCCCAGGCCGCATGTTTGACACCCCTGCTATACAGCATTATACCCTGCTGGGGTAACTCCTCTCCTCAAACCCTGCCTTTCCCAGGCTCCACCATGATATCTCCACGAATTTCCCAAACCAGAGTTGGCCACTCTGCCTTGTACTGCATCCTGGAGGAGTCGGGTCTGCTGGAGGCTGTGCAGTAGACCACTTGAAAACCTCAATTAAAGTTGGTTTCTTTGAACGGGTTATTACAGATACTCCAGAATGACCTCCACTTAGAACCGGACAAGTTGAAGAGCTCAACTGAAATCAGGGGAGCCCCTGGTCCAGATGGCATCCCCCACTAGCTAATTAAATCAAACATACAGTGATTGAATTTTATTGTTACAGCGCATAGCCAGCAATTATACAGTGATTGGGACCCCTGGAGAAAATACAATCTAACTAAAGAAG
>NW_015160255.1:0-26914 GCF_001447785.1 Gekko japonicus
CTGGAGAAGTTGGCATAACACCTTTTTCAGTATTTAACCTTTATTATTGGGCTAAAAAGTGTTTGGATAAAAGATGCACTGAATGAATGCTGCAGCCATATCACTTTCCTGCAAAAAAAGAACCCCAACCCCATGGCTTTTGAAACATTGACAAAGCTATGTTCTTGACATCTTGAATCCCTCTCCCAGTTTGTTTTTACAGACACATCTCTTATGTATACTGCTGTATGTGCATTTCTGAGATTTCAATAGTGTCTCCTGCTGTCATGCAAGCTCATATTATTGGATCGATGTGGGTGTTGATCTCCCCATCAAGATTCAGGCTAATAAATTCTGCCTCTGGGTTCAGCTTACTTGTCATGCACTCCTGTTTAAGAACATACTTGCCATCTGTACACATTAGGCAGACTTTCCACTGCCTTTAGTGGCTGGGCCCCATTCATGAAATGTTTTTCAGTACCACCTGGAAGGGATAATGGGTTGGGAGGCTATATCAAGCATTTTTGTAGTCATTATTGCCTTCCAGAATCTGCAGGTTTTTTTCTGGGTAATTTTCAGTACTGTTTGACATACCAGTGGTTGGTATACTGGTATCAGTTGCTGACTCAGAAAATGAAGACTTTGGCAATGAAAGATTCCTTTTGTCGACTTTGAAACAAGAATTTCAGTGCAGTCCCTGTAGTTTATTTAAGCTATTAACTGTACTAATGACTCTGAGGAGGAAAATACATTACTGTATGAGCAAGATATTGTTTAATATAGTAATCTCAGGTTTCTGTAATCCTTATGTAATTTTCATTGTCCTTACTAGTCTGATCTACAGTGTTTGAGGAGGCGATAGTTGAAGCATTTCTTATTAAATGTTTTTCTTTTTATGCCCCAAAGAGCCTTTCACTCACAGCACCAACATTTACTGGTTACCTCCGGCCCAAAGAATGTCCGTTTAGCCTTGCCCAGGGGCAGGGTTTTTTCTGCTCTGGCCCCGGCCTGGTGGAATCAGCTCCCACTGGAGATTTGGGGCCCGCGGGACCTTTTATCGCTCCGCAGGACCTGCAGAATGGAGCTGTTCCGCCAGGCCTTCATTTGAGGTGGTGAGCGTCCACTTCAGTTGGCCTCCCTGCTTTAGTTTCCAACCTACTTAAAGGGCCCGTCTGATTTTACCTTGTGGCCCCAACAGATTTATATTGCTGCTACCAATTTTATTGTTTATCGTTTTTATGATTTTAG
This sequence comes from Gekko japonicus, assembly GCF_001447785.1. NCBI lineage: Eukaryota > Metazoa > Chordata > Lepidosauria > Squamata > Gekkonidae > Gekko > Gekko japonicus. The sequence continues at coordinate 1,228 of NW_015160255.1, forward strand.
TGTGATTTTATTGTAACAAGTTTTGACTTGATTCGTTGTGATCCACCATGAGCCCATTTGGGGAGGGCGGAATAAAAATCCCAAAAATAAATAAATAAAATGTTAAAATGACAAGAATAAAAGTATGAAATAACTATTTTTTTCTGGAATAAAATATAATTAACATATAGCTACAACTAGATGTTATTAACATTCAAAAGTCATCCTCAAAGCCTCTTAAGAAATAATTTCATAACAATTTCCTAACAGAGACTCTTCAAGCTATGATTTAGCCAGTTCTACTCATGCCTTTCTGACTTCTGGTTATGCCTATCAGTCTTTTTATCAAACCATATATTCTGGACCTGAGTTTGGAAAGGATTTCCAGTAGCAGTTTGTATTTTCTTGAGTTTTAATCTTGGTTTGGGACATGTTTTTGACTTGGGATCTACAGGCAGCTCTGGATATATGCTGCCAGTCAGACCCTGACTAAGACAGCCATGTGAATTCCAAGACTTCTGTATCAGTATTGAAATTCATGGGCCTTTCTTGAAGCTTTTTACTCCCAGTAAAGACATCTTCAGAGATAGAAACATACTATGTGTTAAGTCTCTAAATCAATATCTAGGGGAAAACTGGCCTAGGTTATGGGCCCAGCAGGCCAAGGCTTGGTCCTAGAAATTGTGGCTTTGCTAAAGGAGGGTTAGATTGTACCCTATGGTAGCACCTTTTCTAGCAACTAAAACTTTATTTCCAAAAGACTTACTGGCATATGTAAGGATTCTAGAGATTGTGCCCCACACAGGGAATTGTAGCATAAGTTATCAAAATGGTTGCCAGATTTTTTTTTAAAGCAGCATGTAGGCAAACCAATAGAAGTTATATCTCAAGCGGATTTTAGAATGTCAGATCACAGCAATGAAACCATGTTGTGAAACTCTTTCTTTCTCTCCTGCCCTCCCCCATCCGATTTCTGGAGTTTAGCACTGCAAGTATGGCCACTGTGTTCCAAGGGAGCGAGAACTGCCTATGATAGATGGGACGTGGGGTACGTGGAGCCCTTTTGGAGCTTGCTCGCGAACTTGTGGTGGAGGAATTAAGAATGCTGCTCGAGAGTGCAACAGGCCTGAGTAAGTACGTGAGCACTTAACAGTACATTCCATTTCAGCTGATGCAAATGAATCGATAATCCATTGTTCCTTCCTTCAAAAAACTGGAAAAAATGATAGTAGGCTGTTATCTCCCATCTCAAAACCAGATTGTTTTCAACACATACTGAGTAATACAGGGAAATGTTTTATGCTTACAGTTTCTAATTGGCTTCAGCCCAACAGAGAAGATGAAGGTGCTAAGTCAAGGCTGATACTGCTGTGACCAAATTCCTACAAGGGTAGCATTTTTATGGAGAAAGCAGAAAGAGGCACATGACAGTTGCATGCAAGTACATTTTGCTGCATGTACACAAGGTGTGAAGTCATAGATAATCATACCTTTTCAGAAATACAGTGATACATGTGTGTCATCATGCAAGATTTTTTTAAAATCTGTTCAGATTGTTGTGTATACCTCAGAAGTAGGGGTGTGCAAAAACCCAGTATTTTTCGGGTTTGGGTTATTGAACCTGAAAAATATCAGTATTTCCTGATATTCCCAAATCCCAATACCGGTTATGGTATTTGGATTCAGTAAATATTTGGGATTGCCAATTTTTTTGGCTCCATTATACCCTACGGGGACCATTATAGTCAATGGTCCCCATATGGTATAATGGAGAATCAATCCAATTGTATCTTGGGCTCTATGGGGCTGTTTTTTGAGGTAGAGGCATCAAATTTGCAGCATAGCTGCTGGTGTCTCTCCTCAAAAACCCTCAAGTTTCAGAAAGATTGGACAAAGGGGTCCAATTCTATGAGCCTCAGAAGAAGATGCCTCCATCCTCCATTTTTCCAATGTAGGGGAAAAGGCATTTAAAGGAAATGTAGTCCCTTTAAATGCCTTTTGCAAACTGTAGCTGTACTCCGAAGGCTTTTAAAAGGTTTGCAGTCCCTTTAAATGCCTTCTCCAAGCTGCAGCTTCACCCAGAACGTGTTTAAACACTCTTTAACACCAGCTATCCAGTGGCCCCGGAAAAGTCCTGAATATTTCCAGGATTTTTCTGACTCGGCTGTATTGGATAGCCAGATAAATACCCCAGTTGATATCCAACTGAAAAAATACCCTAAAGTACCTGTTAGTTATTTTTCAGGGTTTTTTTTTTTACTCCATTTATACCAAACGGGCACCCCTACTCAGGAGATGTCTTTGCTGTTTTAGTTCACTGTTAATAGTCCACTGCTTTGATTTCTTAAACTGAGAATTGGCTGCTTTTTATTCTGTTTTTATCGCTGCTGTTTTTATTTTTAGTTATGAATTATCTGGTAATGTCAACAGTTTGGTGATTATTTTCAAGATAGTGGCCTTAAGAACCTTCTGGTTAAGGGTATGGCCTAGAAAAATAGTTTAAAATAGTTTAAAACAAGCAAATAATGATTACATGCTATTTCATCTGAAGCATCCTGAGTTTATCATGCCTGAGCCCTAGGACATGTTTCCATAGTGCCCTGGTCCAGTCCTGAATCCCTTGAAGCAATAAGGAGTGCCTTTGGCCATATTCAGGTGTCTTTCCTTACCACTGAGAACCTCTCTCAACATTTAAGGTTAGGGATTAACGATCAAGTTTTCTAGGGTGAGACTTTAATAAACAAACAAGATGAGAGTACACAGACCTGGTTCCAAAAATCTATCTTTGCTGATGTTCCCAGTGATCTATTATGTTCATAATTTAGATAGGATTTCACATTTACAATGTAACCCTGTGGAGAGTTACTCCAGTGTATGCTCACTGAAATCAGTATCTGCGGGGGTTGCATTGTTACGCTGCCAGATGTCAAACAGATATACTTTACTACCACAAAGCTTATTGGTTTGATAACTAGTTTATTGGAAGATTTGGGGTGGGGAGCAATTAAAATTTTTGAAAGAACCTCCCACCCGCTTATCCTGGCTAAAGACAGGAGCTTTTCTTGTAGAGGATTGAAACTAAGTCTACGATTAGAACTGAATTTCAGCATAACTGAATGAGGGACTCTGAGTAGAACTGGAAGGTTTAAACATTCTCGACCTGTGATTGGCTAGAAAGTGTAATATTCGGGAGGGGCTGCAGCTCAGTTGTAGAACATCTGCTTGGCATGCAGAAGGTCCCCGGTTCAATCCATGGCATTTCCAGTGAAAAGGTCTGGCAGTAGGTGATATGAAAGACCCAGGCCTCATTTCTGCCCGAAGTGCACAGGAGCGACGCAATCTAACCCTTGTAGCGACGCTCCAACAGTGAGGACCCCAGGGGGCGAGCACATGCATCAAGCCCCACCCCCTGCTCCCAGCAGCCCCCAGTCGGGCACGGGGAGCCAGAAGAAGCAAGGTAAGTAGAAGCCCCCCGCCATTCCCTGGCCGTGAAGGCCAGGAGAAGGTCTGCCGCCCCCGCTCCGGCACCCCTCCCTTGCCAAAAGCCCTTTGCCGCAGGCAGCGCTCCTGCAGCCTGCCCGCCCTAGAGCACTACACAAAGTGGCTGGAAATGGGAGTGGGTGGGTGGACGGACGCCCTCAGGCGCAGTCGCACAGCTGGCAAACCCCGGGACTGGCTATTGTTAGCTGAGATGGTGCGACAGCAGGGTGCGGGGCGAGAAGGAGCTTCTTTCGTCGAGGGAGCTGACTTGGCTGGACTCTGAGACGGCGCGTGGCTGATTGTGGAGTTCTCCAGAGAGTCCAGACACACTGCTGAGTCTGACCCAGCAGTCCCTGACGCCACACTCCAGAGCAGAGGGCCTCTCTTGCCGTGTCTGTGTGTGGGAAGATAAGGTTAGGCTGCTTTTCGGTGGGGGGGGGGTCGGCGGGTGGCTGCCTGGGCATCCTCACCACCGCAAGGTCTGCGAAGTTTGCCTGGAGCCTCCAGGCAAATGGAGTCGGGACTGGGAAGGGAGGTTTTAGCCACGTGCAGCCAGCAAGGCGGGCGGGTGGCGGTTTGCGCGCGTGCACTTCAGGGCTGGAGGAGAGGATGCTGGCGAGCTACAACACGCCACAGCAGGAGAGAGGTTTTTGCCATGTGCTTGCCGGGTGGGCAGCATTTTGCTCTCACGCACTGTGCATCAGAGCTGGGAGGGGAGGATGCGGACAGGGCAGGTCACATCAGAAGGGGATGTGGGGGGGGGGGTCAAGTCTTCTCCCATCGCCTTCAGAGCCAAACTGCACAACGTCTCATTTTGTGGTGGGAGCGTCGAGCTTCGTCTCCCCTGTCTGGAGCGAGAGCGAGGAGAAGCCCTGCTCCATTCCCCTCCCACTCACCCTCTGACTGAATGGAGGGGGAGGAAGAGAGAAGGTGACGAAGGGATTGGCAAGATTGGCTATGGAGGCAGGAGGAATGGGGGAGGCGGGGCCGGCGGGGAGCTCCTTTCCATGAGCGTTGTCAATTCTGGCTTGGGAAATGCGTGGAGAACCGGGACGGGGGGGGGATATAGGACGCCACTTTCAAAAAGTGACAGATGCGAGGCTGGCAAGATCCATCAGCCGGTAGCCATCGTGAAACTTGGTGTTCTCTCCATTTGTTTGGCCATGGGAAAGTCAGGAGGTGAATGTGGGCTCCCAGTGCTGATGCAGCATTCCGGTGGGTTGTGCGGGGTGTGTGTGGAGGAGTGTGGATCCCTAAGCTAATCTCTGGATGCTGACAGTGGGAGGTGGGCTTAGCTCTTTGATGCTGTGAGCTGAAAGCCAGAGGATGGAAAGTATGCAGGGGAGAGCCTCTCCTTTGTCTCTCTGAAGTGTGTTGGTCTTTAGTGATCGATCAGGTCCAGTGATCTTTCCAGCATAAGGTAGTTCTGATGCTGGAAGGATTAGATCAGAATGTCAAATACTAGAGATCCCCTGGAATCCCCTGTTCTGTGAAGTGATGGAGCTGTGGGACATACTCTGTCTCCTTCACTCCCCCCCCCCTTAAGAGACAAGTGACTGTCCTAATAGGGACAGAATGCAGAAAGGAGTCTCCATATACCTTCTGGTGCCCAGGCTCTCTGTTGGGCTGCATTACACTGCAGTGGAGGGAACTGACAACAGCTAGATGTGTGTGATCTTGTGGTCCTTTGGAGAGAGATGACACACAGAGTGCTAGTTTAGAAATGCTGGAATCTGGGGATGTTGTAGATGGAGTAGGGGGAACCATTAGCATATCATAAACAAGGAAGCCTGCCCCCCCCCCCCCCTTGGGGTGCCCACGATGTAGGCCCCCCACCCCCGTGGTAGGCCACCTGAGAAGGCAGTAAACTCTTTCATGCTTCTATTAGCCTTTCTGGCATGGACAGGGTTAAATAAGTGAAAAGGAGTCGCACTTTATCAGAGCTGTTGAGAGTGCCCAGACTAAGACTTCCTCTGTTCCCCATGCCACTCAATTAAAAGTAAACATCATCTAAAAACCAGTCACATGACTTGCCTATTGGCCTCCCAGGGTGACCAGGTCCCTCAGGGTTTTGTCATCATAGCCCAGTGGTCTCCTCTCCAATATAGTACATCCTTCTTTCCTGAAGCATCTCTGCACTAAAGCAAAGAACTCATCCTAGGACATTTAACACCCAGGTTATTTATCGTAAGTTCAATGCTGTAGGAAAGCAGGATTTTTTCCTTGCTTCCTCACAGACTCTTTGTGCATTTAGGCACCTCCCACAGTTTCCTCAACTTTTCTCCATTCTCTCCCAAACCTCCTTTGCTGCAAAGTTTTGAGGATGATCGCAGCAAAGCCTGTTGTGTTAGTGGAAAAGTTCAGAGCCCGGGAGAAGGCCTGCCCCCACCCCACCCCCAACCTTTCCTGGGCCACACCTGGGCGCAGAGCCTGGGAAAGGGCCTGTCCCCCCCCCCCAAAAAAAAGCTTATACCTTGAATAAAACTTAGTTGGTCTTAAATGTGAGAACTGAGTTTGAGCCCAGTGGTACCTCCAAGACTGACAAAGTTCAGTTCTGGCCGGTATAAGTGAGAACTGAGAGACTTCGCAGATGTAGATGCACACTCCTTCAGATACAATGAAACAAATTTCCTCAGACATTATACATGGGTAGAGAGAAGGGGGTTGCCAGGAAGGGCTAATTAGAGTCAAGATGCATAAGTAACAGAGCAATAAATACAGCTAAGACTGGAACAACACATTTGATAAGACCTGTGGATAGCAGCAAATTAACATACAGATAATAAAAGAGTTAACAACAGATGTGAAAACTAAGTTTGAGTCTAGTGGCACCTTTAAGACCAACAAAGTTGAAATCTGTGTACAAGTGAGAACTGAGTAACTTAGCATGTGTAGTGAGATAAGAACCCGATATCTCTGTTAAGCCCTGGGGGTTCCAATGTCTGGAGTATTGTAATAACTTGTAATTCAGCAATCTCCTGTGCAAGTCTGTTTCTGAAAGTCCTTTGCAATAAAACAGCTACTTTGAGGTCCCCCACTGACTGCCCTGGGAGGCTGAAATGTTCTCCTACAGGTTTCTCAGTTTTGTGATTTTTGATGTCAGATTTGTGTCCATTTATCCTTTGGTGTAGGGTTTGACCTGTTTGCCCTATGTAAAGAACTGAAGGACATTGTTGGCATTTAATGGCATATACAATCTTAGAAGATAAGCAAGTGAATAAGCCTGAGATGGTGTAGTTGATGTTGTAGGTCCAGTGATAGTGTTGTCTGAATGTATGTGGTAGCAAAGTTGGCATCTGGGTTTATTGTAAACTCTGGTACCAGTATCCATGCTCAAATTAGATGTTGTATTATTGTGGGTGAGTTGTCTGAGATTAGGAAGGCAGTCTGTGCATAAGAAAATGTTTGCCCCCCAGTACTTGTGAAAGAGAACTGTCATTATCCAGTAGAGGTTGTAAGTTGCTGATGATGCGTTGAACTGTTTTTTTGGGTGGAGCCTGAGTGGTGCGTTTTGCCTTCTGACACACATCCGGTGATGTTGGGGTGTGTGGCATATGCAAATAAGTTATGCTAATGAGCTCCTGTACCTCTTTTTCTACTAAATGACCCCTGGAAAGACCTCTACCTGAGACCTTGGAGAGTAAGATTTGAGACCCTGGAGAGTCACTGCCAGTCTGAGTAGACAATACTGACCTTGATAGACTGATGGTCTGAATCAGTATAAGGCAGCTTCATATGTTCTTTTGGAGATCTGACAGACAGCAGCCCTTAAAATGTAGGATGAGTGGATTCACACAGTTCTGTCTATTTAATGTTCAGTTCCCTGCTGCTTCCCATTTTTTCACTGTTTTCCCACAGCATCTGAGGAGAGTTCAGACATTAGGGAGGGAGGGATTCTGATCCTAGAACTTAGAAGTGGTGCTGTGACTTCACTTGTGGGCTTGTGAGCCAGCATGGTATAGTGGTTAAGTCTGGTGGACTCTAATCTAGAGAACCGGGTTTGATTCCCCAGTCCACACATGAAGGCTGCTGGGTGACCTTGGGCCAGTCATAATTGTCTCAGAACTCTGTTATCATAAGTCGGGTGCAACTGGATGGCTCTTTCCAAAACCAGTCACAAATCGCGTGAACCTATGAGGAAACTTATCCCAAGTCAAATCAGATTGGGTGAATGCCCTTACTCAACAACATGCAGCAGTGTGATGCCCTGGCAACAGCTGTGGAAGAGAGGAAGAGTTCATATGATATTGGACTTTTAACTTGATATCTTGTAAAATTCTTTCCCCCCCTCAATCTGGTATTCTTTTTGCTGCTGCATTGGTTTAGTGTTTTAGCTTTCAGCTTTTTCCTTTCTATAGGTGCTGACTTCAAGCGTATTACTGAAATTTTAGCTTGTAGCATTTTTTTAGTTTAACTTTTTAATACTGTTGCTTGTCACTTTTGTTGATGGTTATTTTATCTATGATTTAGTTTTATGTAGAAACTGCCTCAAACGTATGATGAAAAGTGTGCTATATACCTTAAATAATAAATGTGCAGTGGGAAAATGGAACTCCCTTCCTGATCCTGGAGGCCTCAACTAAGAAGGCATCAGATTAGAAATCAGAAAAAAAAACATTTTTTTAAAAATGGACCCAGATACATTTTGGAGGCCACTAGTTTCCATGATTCTGCTTTGTGGCCTCCCTTGTTAGAGCAAGCCTCTGGAGCCCTGTATGGAGAAACGGTTCTTCTCATATCTCTGCATTATCCCTGGATGTGATTTGAGTCACATCTTCTGTTTCTGCATGTCTCCAGAGCTTGTCTTGAAGGTGTTCAAAATGGACAGAGTTAAGGCATCAGCTGTCCAGATGCTTTGTAGAAGGCGAAGGTTCTCCTTGGTTGTTGTTGAAAATGGGCTAGCACACGGGATGAGACTGCTGCTTCACAGATTTCTGTGATGAATAAATGAAGTTGCTAGATGCAGATTGTAACAAATGTGGATTATATTAGCAATCTCCCACCTTCATTCTCTACATGCCCTATGTTAAGACACCAGTCAGGCAACATCATGCTTGAGGTCTGTGCTTCTGAAACTCACCACTCTGCTATCATGTCACTTCTGACTGATGGTGACCTTCTGAATTAATGACCTCCAAAACATCCTATCATTGGGACTTCCGGTTTAGGGCTCTCTGGCAACAGGTGTGTGTGAGATCGGCTCCACACATTCAGCCCTCTTTCCACTCCCTTAGGCTATTCCAGTGCCCCAAACTTCTTCCTTGTGGGGGAAGAGCAGCAGGGAGTGTCTGTCCAAGGCTGGGGTGAGGTGGCAACCCCCCCCCCCAACCATTTGGACCAGCTCTGAAGCAAGGAGTTAGAAGGAGCCCCAACGAAACGCTGTCACACCGGGCAATTCAAGAACCTGAAGAACCGACTGAGTCTGGATAAAAGAACCACCGACCACACAAAGCAGAGTGTTGTCTATTTTTCTTTTGCTGTTTAAAGCCTTTTTCTTTCATTCTTGCAAGTATTATACAGGAGGCAAACAGGAGGAGCAGAAAGTTATAAAAAGGAAAGAGAGAGGGAATGCCCTTACTGTTTTACTACTTAAGATGGAAGAAGTTTCCCCCAAGTGGCTAACTAAATATAGGAATCAGTTAAAGGATACCAACAAGAGAAATAATAGGGCAACGATATATAAAAGCAGAAACCTGATAGGAGAAATAATTTTGTGTTTTGTTTTCTCTCTCTGTTCTTTTCTGCCTTTGTCATCGCGGTGAAATATTCCTTTAAGAGCAGTGGCAGTGTCCACATAGAGTGGAAACAATGCAGATGGAGCTTGGACGGAGAGCAGTGATGTCATAACAAGGAGACTACAGAGAAGGGGGGAGTGTGAGAGTGGAGAAGCAAAGGAGCAAAACGCAGCAGCAAAGAGAGTGAAGGCATACCAAGTAATCGGAAGTAACTGGGAGTAATCAGGAGTCATCGGAAAAGGATGGAAAAAGACAGAAGTAGAGGAGAGAAATGTCTTGTAATGGACTAAAAGGAACGGGGGAAAAAGAAGGATCACCACAAGCAGGAGGAGAGAAACTTATTGAGACAGAAAAACAGAAACAGAAAGGAACACTATTAAATTAACTATAATATCAAAAAACAGAAAATAGTGGGAAATTAAGAGGGAGAAACACAGTGCAAGGGGGGAGAAAAAAGAGATATTTACACCATAACTTAAAAATAAAAGGGAAGGCTAAATAACATCACTGAAAGAAAATTATACTCTGGTAATACATCAGCATTTACCGGGACTTTAAAAACACACAATTTTAGGTTCAATTATTAGTTGATGGCTTCAGGTTTTAGTAGTTCCAGAAAATCCTCTATCCCTTCACCTGGTCAGGGAGGCAATACTGCACAGTTGAAAGCAAGTACAATGTCAAACCCCCAAATGAGTAGCAAAGCTCTAAAAGAACTAAAAACACTAATACAAGACTGTGTAACTCAAACAATGAAATCATTGATAGATAATACATTGCCAGAAATAATAATGAAAGAAATTGAACCCATTACAGTAAAAATGGATGAGATGTCAAATCAAATTAGATCAGAAACAAATGAAATTAAGAAACAAATAGTGGAAAATAAACAGGAGATACTAAAAATAGCTGCTAAAAATGAGTCAACTAAAAAGAAAGTGCGAGAATTAGTTTATGAGGTCCAAGAATTAAATAATAAAAGGGACAAAATGGAACAAACGCTAATATCTTTAGAAATGGATAGAGCTGCCTTAATACTTAGATGTCAAAATATCCCTGAGTCAGTTGAAAAAGATCTAAAAGAAGAAATGGCAGAAAACTTAGCAACTTAATTAGGATTAGAAACGAAAGAAGACATTTTACCAGAAATAGAGTCTATCTATCGAAGAAATTTGGCTTATGCAAAAAAAATAATACCAAGGGAAGTTCTCATTAAATTTCACAGAAAAGAAATGAAAGACAAAATACTTAAAATGACAAATCAAAACAAGGTGATAATACATGAAAAAGAGATCAGATTTCTAAAGGAGATTCCCTGAAGAGTAAGGGGGGAAAGACAGACTTATTTTGTATTAACAGATCTTCTAAGAGCAAACAACATCCAGTTTAGATGGTTAATTCCTGAGGGGGTCCTTTTTGAATACCGTGGGAGAAGGCAAAAAATTGATTCAATTTTTAAAGTTGAAAATTTTCTCGATAGATTTGGAGAGAACCTAGGATGGCAGAAAGAGGAAGAAGAAGATACGGAAGAAGAATCAGAACAAGAAGCAGAAAAAAATGAAACTGCTAAAGGTAGAAAAGGACCAATTACTACCTCACAAATACTAACTAGACACAAAGCCAGAGACAAAAAAAAATAAAAATGGACTATATTTTAAAATTCCAGATTTTTTCCATCAACGTGAATGGTCTGAACAGCCCTCACAAAAGAAGAAAGATTTTTCAACAAATTTATAAACAACATGTAGACTTAACTTGTCTACAAGAAACACATATTAAAAAAGATGAAATAAAATACTTGCAAAACAAAAGATTAGGCACAGCCTTTATTGCTTCTGATGACAAGAAAAAAAGAGGAGTAGTAATATACGCCAAAGAACAGCTACACCCAGAATTAATTTATGCATCTAATGATGGAAGAATTGTGGCTATTCTTATAACCAGACAAGGAACAGAATACCTAATTTTAAATATCTATGCACCAAACCAAAATCAGGATGCCTTTTTGGAAGACATTAGGAAAGTACTATCTTTAAAAGATTGTGAAAATATCTGTATTATAGGAGATTATAACGCTGTACTGGGCAAAGAAATGGATAACAAAAGTGGCAAGAATACCAAAAAAATCAGGAACAATTCTTACTAAAGCATTCTTACAATTGCAGAAGAATCTGATAGATGCATGGAGGACCAGGAATATTACCAAGTCTAGAATAGATATGGCGTGGATTACTACAACAATGGTAACAGAGCTGTTGAAAGCAGAAATTTTACCTAATACCTTTGTGGATCACAATCCCATGTTTTGGGCATTTAAGGAAGTGCGTAAGAAATCCAGATGGAAACTAAATATTGATTTACTAAGAGAACAAAAATTTGTTAAATACACTAAAATAGAAATGGCAGATTTTTTTTAAAAAAATATCCAGTGAGATATTCCAATTCATACAGTATGGGATGCGTTCAAGGCCTTTATTAGGGGACACTTTATTAACCACAAGGCATGGAAAAGAAAACAGAAAAGGAAAATGTATGAACAATTAAGAAACCAAATTAAAGTAGAAAAAGATAAAATTAAAAACAATATAAATACTGAAGAACCTAAAATTAAGTTCAAACTATTACATCATAAAATGAATCTACTCTTATCTCAAGAAATAGCCAAGAATATAGAATTTACGAAATTTTATTACTTTGAGAATGCATATAAACCATCAAGGTGGCTATCTTATAGAATTAGGAAAGAAAAGGGAGAGGACAATTATGGCTTTGAAAAACGATAAAGATGAAATAAAATATAAATTACAAGATTTGAAAATTACTGTAGAGAAATTTGATAAAAACCTATATCAACAAAAAGAAGAAGACAAAGAGAAAATTCAAGAATACCTATAAAAAAATAAATTCAACGAGAAGCAGAAACAAATCCTGAATGATCCTATTACGATGTGTGAAATTGTAGAGGCAATTAAAAGACAAAAGAAGAAGAAAACACCATGACCGGATGGCTTACCGATAAAATTATATCAGAAATTTGAAGTTCAGATAACATCTTCACTAAAAGAAGTCCTACTAAATATTAGCAAAGTGGGTAGGCTACCAGAGTCATGGAATCAGGCAATTATTACACTAATATATAAGCCTAACTCAGAAGGAAATCAAATTCAAAATTATAGACCTATCTCACTTTTAAATGTGGATTACAAAGTATTTGCAAGTATTCTAGCAACAAGATTGAAAAAAGTTTTGATTCAGATTATCCATCCCAACCAGACTGGCTTCTTACCTAAAAGATATATGAAAGATAATATAAGAACTATTATTAACATTCTAGAATATGACGAGATTCATCCCAAAAAACAACAGCTATTAATGTTTTTAGGCGCAAAGCCTTCGACGACCTATCTTGGGAATTCCTATTACAAAAACTAGAAAAATGGGATTGTGGAATAGATTTCCAGATAATGGTTGGTGCAATTTATAAAGAACAATATGCACAAATTGCTCTAAATGGTGACATAACACAAAGGATTAAAATTCAAAAGGGAACAAGACAAGGCTGCCCCCTTTCGCCGTTATTATTTATTTTTGCGTTAGAGACTTTAAACGAGCAAGTGAGAAATGATAACAAAATACAAGGCCTGAAACTTAAAAATGAAGAATTTAAATTGTTGGTGTTTGCAGATGACCTTGCATTTATTATGGAAAATCCTAAAGATTCTTATTCACAATTAATAAGGGTAATTCTGGAATATGGAGCTGCAGCTGGACTGAAAATTAACTATGAGAAAACTAAACTATTAACTAAAAACTGCTCGGCAGACATGATTGATTAGATACAAAAGATATCATCCATGGAAATAGTTAAAAAGGTTAGATATTTAGGAATTATGATATCAAATAGGAACAGTAACTTAATAGAAGACAATTATAATAAGCTACTTTTGGACATTAAGACTGACTTGAATAAATGGAATAATTTACAACTGTCATTAATGGGATGAATAGCTACTGTGAAAATGAATGTGCTCCCAAGATTTCTGTTTCTTGCACAAAACATCCCAGTGGTTAAAAGAAACAAAGTATTCACTGAATTGGCTAAAATAACAAGAAAATTTATTTGGAATGAGAAAAAAAACAGAATAAGATGGAAATTATTACAAGATAAAAAAGAGAGAGGGGTTTTTGGTGTTCCTAACTGGAAGTTATATTATCAAGCAGCCTCATTATGTTGGATTAAAGACTGGATAAAATTGGAAAATACCAGGAATTTAAAATTAGAAGGCCACGATTTATATATGGGATGGCATACATACATCTGGTATGGAAAAGATAAAATTCATTCTAATTTCCATAACCATATATTAAGAGGAACACTAGTTAAAACATGGGACAATATAAAACAGAGATATTATAGGAAAACTCCCAGTTGAGTTTCACCCTTAGAGGCCTTTACTAAACCATCATTAGTTATACCAAATAATAATGAAAGTTATGAATTATTATTAAAAATAATGAACTAAAAACGGAGGAAGAACTGTTAAAACAGAATATCCAATTATCATGGTGGCAACATTTACAATTAAAATCTAGATATGCTAAAGATGCTTCTTATGGCTTTGAAACTGAAAAGAATGAACTAGATAAGTTATGGCTCTCTTCCAGTGACAAATTGATTCAAAAACTGTATAGCCTATTATAAAGAGAATATTCTTAAAATGTTTTATAGATGGCATTGGACACCAGTAAAAATATCGAAATGTTATAAAAAGAACACAAATAAATGTTGGAAATGTAAAAGGATGGTTGGTGGAGTTGTGACAAAGCTCAAAATATTGGCATAAGATTCAAAAGATAATTCTTGAAATTACTAATGTAAATTTGGAATTAAAACCAGAATATTATCTGTTGAATATGCTTCCTGAGGAGATTAGATACGGTGACGAATACTTAATAATAATTATTGTAACATCTACTAGAATTTTATGGGCAAAATACTGAAAATCTGACAAAACTCTGAAAGAAAATGAATTAACTAGCAAACTGTTAACTCTAGCTGAGATGGATAAAATAAATGTTATAATGCAAGGTAAAGATGATGAGATACATCAAAAAAGATGGTCGAGGGTATGTAAATGGATTCAAGTTAAGTTATAATGACAGACTCGAACTGTATGGAAATATAAGATGTATATGGTTGTTTGTATATACAAAAACTAATAAAAATAAATTTTTTAAAAAATCCTATCATTAGGAGCTTTACTCAGGTCTTGCAAACTGAAGGCTGTTGCTTCCTTTATGGAGTCAGTCCATCTCCTATTGGTCCTTCCTCTGTTCCTATGGCCTTCAACTTTTTATAGCATTACTACCCATCTGAAAAGTTCCCGTCAGTAAAACTAGATACTGAGCAGGATCCTAAGCCTTAGAAGAGGCCAAACAATCATCTGACCATCAACAATTTGTTTGATATTTTCCATATTACAAAGGGGTTCCAGAGTTATTCTAACTGTCAGAGTTTGTACAAGATTAATTTTATACCACTGTCTCTTAATTACAGGGCTTGGAATACAATTTGATGCATAAGAACGGTAGATTTGCAAACATCCACTTGCATTCATTACTAAAAATGCATTGCATGGTAAGGGATGATACCTAAATGGAAATCTACTATTTTCTCAACCTGATCTTCCTACCCTTGCAAGATGTATGAAGCCAGTTCTGTATCTGTTTTTGTTCTCTTTCCGAGAATGATGATATTAAGTCATTAAATGCTTTTAAAGCTCTTACAAAACTTGTAAGAGTGGTTTGAGCCAGGTTTGGAAAAGAAAATCCATTTCAGAGCTCTAAGTATGTTTTAACCCACACTTTCTGATTGAAAGGAAGTTTCATTATTGTACTGTTCAGCTGATGGATAATAGCTTGGTAGCAGAACCCAGCATGGTGCAGTTTGTGATTGTGACAGTTCGAAATATGCAATAGAGTGCCTTCAATCCAAAAAAATGGTACTGAAAAACAGAATTACCTTGGAAACTTTTTGTATGTGGCCTATGGACCCAGCTGTCATATATTGGTTACACAGTTCAAATAAAAAAAAAACTGTTTCTATGAGGATCATGATTTGAAAACTTTCATTATGTCATTAAAAATATCTTCAAATTAACATGTTCACTTTCCTCTATGAAGCAAAAGTTCTTCCAAACCAGTATTAGTTCTCGAGGTAAATGAATCCTGCTTTATTATGAAGAGTTTTATGCTTCAGTGGACCAAAAATTAGATTTCAGCCAAAAAGTTAGCATGCTGCTGTAGTTGGAGTGCTTACCAGGAAGGCTAAGGTTCAAGTCCCCACTCTTGACGCTTTCTAGGCAACCTTAATGAGTTATCTTTCAGCCTAATCTACCATGACAAAATAGGGAGAGGGGATCTTGTATACCACCGTGAGTTCCTTGGAGAAAGTGGAGGATGTGAAGATGGTGATCCAGTCTTGCCCAAATCCTTAGCTTTCAATTACAAAGTTACTTAACATATAACATTTTATTCTACGTAAGTAACCTTTGTGTAGGAAAAAAGTGTTCCCAGCATTGTCTGTGAGGTGAAGCGTGTGAATTTATTTTGTACTGGGTGCATGTACTGGGCACTGGCATGTTTTAGAGCTCATCTAGCCTTACAGTTTGGTTTTCCAGTCAGAATTCTGCAGCTCTCTCTCAAATTCTACTGTGAAAATGCTTTTCCACCAAATAATCCAGTCCAGCAGAATCTGACACCCACCAAGACAAATGCAGCCCTCCATCCTCCGTATACTTGAGAGGCACTCAGTAGCTCTTCTTCTTTTGCAGTCCTAGGCTGGCATTAAAGGGGTAGCTTTATGGAGCTTGTGGCTGATAGTTGTGGTGGGTGGGCTCTATATTAGTCAGTTGAGGTTCTTAAATCTTCTTCTCTGGTTCTGGGCAGAGATATCCTCTCTGTAAGATAATATCTTCTCCAGGATTCTTTTTTGGTGGTAATTCTGCTCTTCTGCATACCTTGCAGATTCAGAACTGTCCATCATCCTGAAGACGGAGTTTCTATGGCACTCTATTTAGTACTGTGGCTGATTGGCTTGGAAACAGCCTGGTGTCTTTCAAAGATGGTTATACCTGTGTCTTTTTTAAAAAAAAGAAAAGAAAATAGGTGCCGGAACTCTCAAGAGGGAAATGAAGTTTTCAGTCTGTATACTGAAAACTCATGAACTTTTAAACATTTTTAAATTAATTTTGTCAAAGAGGTTCTGGAACTCTGTTCCAGCGCATTCCCCCAGAAAAAAAGCCCTGCCTGTGTCTAAGTTAGGAAGGAACAGCTGATTTGCCTCAGGCTGTGGTAAAGCTTGACAAATTTAAATTGAAGCAGAATTTGAAAAGAAGAGTCATGCTTTCAAAAACTGATGAGTTGAAAGTCAGTGTGTTTGAGTTTTACTAGTGTTTTGTAGTTTTTAAGTATGCATATTTTCTAATTTACTTTTTTTTAGGCCCAAAAATGGTGGAAAGTACTGTGTGGGACGAAGAATGAAGTTTAAATCCTGCAACACTGACCCGTGTTCTAAGCAAAAGAAAGATTTCCGGGATGAGCAGTGTGCAGTCTTCGATGGGAAGCATTTTAACATTAACGGTCTACCTCCTAACGTGCGCTGGGTTCCTAAATATAGCGGAAGTAAGTGCATCAAGAAATTGGTTAGCAGTCAGTTGCTGGATCTCACACCTTCCTATCTTTCCTTCTGTTTAATGGTATGTGCTTTCCTTAGGGATGACTCGGATTGCCATTTCTGAGATGAAAGGGTTATAATGAGGTGACTTTTCCAAGGAATATTTATGTGGCTCTCATGAAAGCTCCCCCCCCCCCAATGTTTAAACAGCATGCTATTGTGCCCTGGAAAATTCTTGTGTAAATAATTTGCAAAATCACTGCACGCTTTGAGAATTCGGTGGTCTGTCATGTTAAAAGTAAACTGTGTAAGGGGTGAAGTCACCTGATAGTGACTTTTCTGTCTTAAAAACTGGATGCAAAGTCATCTGGCATTAAGGATCAGCATTATGGGGCATCTGCTAAGACCCACATCACAGCAGAGGGCCCATCACCCACCTGGGATGCTCCCACCAGAAATGGAAGATTGCCCCATGGACTACTGAATAAGGATGCTCAAATATCTACCAGCTCAGCTGACTTAGTATGCACCAGTGGTGGTCAGGTAGACAATTAATCAACAGGCTGATTGTCTGTTCATGTTAAGCGAAAGGCTGCTTGCAGCCATCAGAAGCCAAGTCTCAGTTGCTCAGCTGGAAGTCAGGCTCTTCTGATGTCCCATCCTGGAAACTGGAAAACAGAAAATTTACCTGGGGTGTGTGTGTGTGTGTGTGATCAGAAGCCCTTCTCTTCTCCCCACTGCAAGATATCTTGGTCTTTAGATAAAAGAGTTATTCCTATTCTCTTTTGCCCAGGATCAGTTTGGGGGTAGGGATAAGGATTTCTTCTCATTTCCCCACACCAAGTTGTTGGATTGGGTGGCAGAGAAAAGTAGAGAAGGAGCTTTTTCTCCCCTCCTTTTTGCAATGGGGAGCTCAGAAGCATTGGTTCTGCCCCCGTGCAATTTGAAAGGGAGGGAAGAGAAACAAACTCTCCTCTCCCTTTTGCATTTTCACCATGTAGCTATATTGCCCTGGTCAGCTGTGAATGGCCTTCTGACCAGCAGGCTGCTGCAGATTTGTTTGACAGTTATTCATGTTGCTCAATGCATATTGTGATAAAGTGGTTTCCTGTATTAGGTTATTTGGCATCTCACAATGTGCTTCCTAAAAAACTGGTTCATATGAACTTGCTTAATATATCTGACATTAAAAAGGTTGTATGATATATTTGGTAGTTGGTTGATTTAAATTTGGTGTCATGATCCACTTCTGTAATGCAACATAATCGAGAAGTATTTTTGTATGACGTTCTGAGCATCTTATATGCTCAATACCGTACATATCACAAGGTTTTACGATATTGATGTGTTCTTGTTTTGTATATATGTCGCAATATACTTAATAAATTTTTTTTTAAAAAAATGCATATTGCTGATTGACTGACAGTCTGACTATGAGAGTCAAACAGGATAAGTTTGATTGCCGAACAGGCTCACTAAGAAATTCACAGCATCCATACCTCTGAGGCATTCTCCCATTTTTGTGGAGAAAGGACCCTGGAGAGAGAGGAGCACTACCTTTTCACTGCTTTTAGCTTCACCTGTACCAGTGTGGCTTCTGAAAGGAGTGTGGAAGAGTTATGCTGTGCTCTCTCTTCTAGGAGGGTGTTTATGCTCCCCGGTTCCCCCCACCCCAAACCTGGAGCCAGCAATGATTGACTGCTCTGTCATTTCCAGAGCTTTACCAGTTGTTTAGATGTCAGGGTCAGTTTTTAATGGGTCGTTTCTTAAAGCAATCCACTTCCTACTCTATTTGTTGTTTCTTCTTCTTCTTCTTCTTCTTCTTCTTCTTCTTCTTCTTCTTCTTCTTCTTCTTCTTCTTCTTCTTCTTCTTCTTCTTCTTCTTCTTCTTCTTCTTCTTCTTCGCTTTTCTTTTCCTGATTTTGCGTCAACTTCTGCCAGACCTCCATAGCCCAGAACTCCTGTCAAGCCCCTGTCTGGTGGAAGCTGTCATCAGCCTCTGTCCCCACTCTAGTTGTTCTCCTGATAACCAAGCTGCATGGAAAGGACTGACTTCTCTGCCCAAGCGATGCTAGTGATCTGTCTCCAGGCTATAGGCCTTTGAGTGAAGGGATGTGTAATTCCGAGCTGTGAGAGAGTGACAAGGCACCTCTCCCCATACGAAGGGGGGAGACTGGCATCAAAGTAACCTAATTCTTTTTGTCTTCGCAGTTTTAATGAAAGACAGGTGCAAGCTCTTCTGCAGAGTGGCAGGAAACACAGCCTATTATCAGCTCAGGGACAGGGTTATTGATGGCACCCCTTGTGGCCCAGACACAAATGACATCTGTGTTCAAGGACTTTGTCGGGTAAATATTTCCTTCTGTTGAACTAGTTAGCTGTCTTCCGATAAGGGTGAATTTCTCTAAAGTTCCTCCCCACATGAGCCATTAATTCTGCTCCATGCCTTTCATATTAAATTAAAGAGCCCTGGTAAGTACCGTAGGCTATAAGATTCCCTTTTCAGAGTTCTGTTTCATGTTACCCTCTGACTTGTCATAGTATCTGATGTGTTTCACTAAAGCCCCAAATCATGAAATGATTAGAAATTTCAGTGTGGGTGGAGGAAGGTGGAGAGGAGAACAATTCATTTGCCACATAAATGTAGTGTCAGGGCAAAGGGCTGAGGCATCCAGGCCGCAGTATATAGCAGTGGGATTGCCGGGTGCTGGAGCTTGGAGGCATCAGAGAGCTCACTCTGAATCCATGTTGAACTTGACATAAATTTGAGATGATTCAGGGATAGGCTTGTAAAATCTGGTGACTGAAATCTCTCCGTTGTGGAATTCATGGACATCCGTAAAGTGGAGAAGCAAAGGAAACAGACATTTCCAGACATCTCACAGTTCTTGTTCCTTGTGCTTCTCCACAGTGTCTGGACTTTCATGTCTTCCCCTGTGAAAAAATTTGCAAAGATTTGCTTGTGCACACCAATGTGGGAAAGATGTAAACATTTTGTGTTGGGTGTTGCAAGGAAAAGAATTGCTTGCATTTCCTGTTCTCTTTGCTTTCCCGAACTCTTGAAACCACCGTGGAAACACCGTGGAAACAGCATGAGAAAATGTTTAGCATTGCTGTTTGGGTACAAGTTGCAGAGATTTCTGTTATATGTCCCCTTGGCTAGTCTTAAATTGGGAAGAGGGTCTGCAACAGGAGAAAAGAGAAGTGAGGAAAAGATTTGCAACACTGTATCTAAGGTTGACATTATTGAATCATGCAGTGTGGGCATCTGAATGAGTACGGTGATAGACATGGTATCTTTAGCCAATTCCACATGGTCTTTAAAGCCTGCCACCAATACACTATGAAGTATTTTCTTTGTGGGTAGGTTGAATTTTTTTTAAAAAAAAATGTAAAAAACCCTGTGCTATCTGACACAGCTCTATCTATGTTTTGTCAAGTCTTACCCGTGTGGCATAAGCATACCATTTGTCTTCGTGGCTTCTGTGCAGTCTCACATGGGACTGTGCAGTCCAGCTGTGGATAAATTTTTTTTCAAGCTTCTAGAGCTTTCTATATATACGTTTTATTTTCCACTACACATTACAGGGAGGGTGGCAGGGAATATCTAACTAAAACTATTAAGCTAACAAGGATCTCAAAAAAATAAAGTAATACATTACGAAGTTTCCTTTATCTTTAACACTAAAAATAAAATATGAAGGTTAATTATTTCAGATATTGATCACTACAAACATTGAAAACGGTATTAGTCAAAATAAGTGAATTATGGTATTTTATGATTCAGAATATTAAACTTTCAATGTCCACATCTATTTCTTCTTCTTCTTCCCTTTACGCTTAGAAAGTTTGGGGGCAGCTTCTCCCAAATCCAATTCTGAACCCTCTTCTGAGGAACTGCTCGATGAATTTGTGGTATTTCCAAGCTCACATTCGCTATTGTCTTCTTCTGTCTTGTCGTCCTCTGCTTTCACTTTCGCTTTCTCACTTTTTTTATGTTTCTCCAAAAACGCATTAGTTTTTACAACAGAGTCTATTTTTTCTTTACTTTCCTTGAAGTTGAAGATAAGTCCCTCTGGTATCATCCATCTGTAGGGAGTGGAATTTTTCTGTAAGGACATAGTCAATTTTTAATACTGCTGTCTCTTCTTTCTTATCTCAAATGGAATGTCTTTCAAGATTCTTATGTTTCAACCTTTGGTTTTCATGGTAATCCCATTGGTTGCTTTAAGTATTATATCTCTAATAGATCTCTTGGAGAATTTCACAAATATTTCACTGGGCAAATTGTTTTTCTTGATGTAGTCCGGATATGTCCGGTAAACCACATCCATCTCGCTTTGTAGGAGCTCTGCTTTAAAATCCACCACCAGTGCCAATGCTTCACTTAAAACCTCCTTGAAATTTTCGCCTTTCTGTTCCGGGACACCCGGAAATCTCAGAATGTATGAGGATTTTTCCATTTGCAATAATAATAGCTGTTGTTTCTCAGAGTCTTTCGCATTTTCCACTGCCTCCAACCTCTGCGTCAAGTATTTTGTCTTATCATCAACTTTTTTCAGCATTTTAGCTGTTTATTCAGCTTCTGTATTAGTTTCCTGCAGTTGTTTTTGGAGAGACTCAAAGTTGCTGTTCATCTGGTCCAGCAGAGGGCGCGATGCAGCATTCAGCATATTTGGGAAATCTATGGTAGGTTCCTGTTTGGAAGTTGCTACGACTGAGCTAGCACTTCCTGAAGAAGGTCTTACTTTCGGCTCCATTTTCCAGCCCACAAAACGTTTGTTTACTATAGAGAAAAGTTTGAAAAAAGTCTCTGAAAGACCAATTGCTTGTACTCTGGAGCCGTTATCCACCTTATTTGGACTATATGATGCTTTTTAGTTGGCTTCCCCCTCTCTACCTCTTTAAATTTCTTTTTATTCCGATCTGGGGTGAGACCAGCTCCACCCCCTCCGCTAGTGAATTAGAAATTTTCCTGGGGAGGTCACCCGCTTAAATGCTTGCCTGTATCAAGCTCGCATGGACTCACGCTTCATCTGAGGTCACTGAAGGTAGGAAAAGTTTTCCATAGCCACTTGATCTCTTGCTCGCTCTACCGGTGTGCGCCTCTCATAGCCATAATGGTGCCACGGCGGCAGGACCTTTTGGGGCAGAGGGGAGCCTCAATCCCTTGGCCTTGGCCTTGGGAGAGGCATGTCACGGCAGGACCAGGGGGCGTGACGCAAGCAAGCAAAAGTCTCGAAGCAGTCCGAGGTCAAGCCGAGCAAATCAGGCAGCGAGGTTCAAACAGGTTTAAATCACAGTCCAAAAGCAGGGTCAGATATACCAGAGTTTCAAGTCCATAAATCACAACGATACCAGAGGAGTCAGAGATGAACGCAGAGTCAATGAAGCCGAGGGTCAAAAGCCGAGGATCAAGCTGATAATAATTCCACAAGGTCTGGGGCAGAGATGCAAGGATTCAGGTCCTGACAAACGACGTTTGCCAGCACAAATGACTGCTGGCAACAGACTTGCAGATATACAGTGCTAGCTAATCAAGGCACTCCTCGTGCCACAGGCTGAGAGCTCCCTACAAGAGCTCCGGGGGTCTGGAATAATCCAGTACCCCTCCCATCCACCGCGTTACAGGCCACTCCTATCGAAGATCCGAAGGAGCGTGCCCACCATTCGAGTTGCTGAAACCAGAACCCTCAAGCTTCTAGAGCTTTCTAGCAGCAAAGAGCACTCCCCCCCCCCAATCTGGATCAAAGGCTTCCCACCAAACCATCACACAATTGGAAGACAGGAGTGAGCTTCGCTCTGTCTTCTCTTTGCCACTGCTTGGGGATGATCTGTTCTTCTAGAGTTCCTGCTCTCATGAATAGACTTTCAAAATATTGTTTTTTGCTTTTCTTTCTTGACTTCTCTGAACTATAGAGGATGGCTCTATTTAAAAAGTATGTTGACTGTGGAACAAAAATGGCCCAGGCCAATGATCACACTTCCTGATTAAGGTGTCTGGGGGAGTCACACAACACTGTGGCCTGTGTTTTCTGTCAGCAGTTTATCCCCAAGGTGAGGCATGCCTTCATGGCTTCATGCCTCAAGGTAGTTCCGTGTGAGAAAGCACTAGGGGCTCAACATCCACAGCCTGTTTTGAGTACTGTGTTCTTCTCTTTGGGCTGGCAACAGCTCTGAGGGTGTTCACTAAATGCATGGCCATAGTCATCTCACACATCAGACTCAGAAGGTATGTAATCTACCCATACCTGGATGATTGGCTAATAGTGGAAAACTCTGAATGCGTAGCAGGCATCCAGAATGGCAGAGCAGACCAACTAAGCAGAGACTTGGATCTGGACCATGAATGATCTCTAAATCGACGGTTCCTAGAATCACTGTTTCAAGAATGGGGCTTCCTCATGAGAGATCTGTTCACGTCCTCCTGGAACACAAAACACCCGTTTCTGCTTGAGATCTGCATGGGTGGGGGAATCCCTTGGCGATGCTTTCCAGCTCCATTGGAAGGGGGGAATTTTCTATGCCTTCCCCTGGTTGCTATTCTGCACAAAATGGTTGCAAAGTTCAACGCAGAAAAGCCACAGGCTATCCTAATAGCACCCTTCTGGCCCAGAAAGCTATGGTTCCCTACCTCTGTGTTCTATTTCTGGGGACATTCCTTTTCCTTCCCACGGAAGTGGACCTTCTCCAACAGGGTCTGGTAGTACATCACAGTGTGCATTCTCTACACTTGATTGTGTGGCTGATACAGTGAAGACTCCATACACAGATAGGGTTTTGCAGGTACTAAAAGCGGCCTTCATACCCAGCACCCATAAGTCCTATAGATCAAAGTAGGATAAATTTGCTGGGTGGGTTACAGTTAAAAGTTCTTCTATCACTAAGATGAAGGGCTGTCAGTATCCTCTATAAAGGTGCACTTGGCAGCTATCTCATCTTACCACATAGAGTGAATGGTTGCACAATGTTTTCTGCTCATCAATCCAAGAGATTCTTCAAGGGGCTGCTTAATCTATTCCCGCCTTCCCAGCCACCCTCCCCTCGGTGGAGTTTCCCCCTGGTTTTATCCAGTTTGGTAAGCCTTTTGATCCCTTGGCTGATTTAGCTGTAATCTCTTTCAAGACAGCATTTTTGGTTGCCATCACTTCAGCCTGCAGAGTCAGTGAGTTAAGAGCCTGCAGTGATACTCACCATATCTTAAGGTCCATTTTGATAAAGTGGTCCTTAGACTTAGTCTCTCTTCTCTCTCCATAGTGGCAGCTCACTTCCATAGCTCCCAGTCATAGTCCTGCCAGTGTTCTTTCCCACCCCCCTCCTGCCTCTCTGAGCAAGCACTTGGCACCCTGGATGGTAGGAGGTACCTATTTAGATCACTCAAGAGAGATTCGGAAAGACATTTTTTAATTTGTCTGTTTCCCTGGGCATAACAAGGGTAGGGCAGCTTCCTCCCAGTTGGTCAACTTCGTCCACGTTCATGAAGTGCTGCATGATTATTGCGAATTCCAGAAGGGAGACAGCTGTGGGGAAAGTGGTGCTGCAATCAGTTTTTCACTGATTAGCCCACACCCTCCTCCAGTGAGCTGCAGGTGGGACTGCACAGAAGCCGCAAAGATGAAAACATAGTTGCACTGACCTGTAACTGATGTTCATCAAGTGGTCTTCTGTGCAGGCACACATCCCTCGCTCCTTTCCCCACTGTGGGCCGCTCCATATTCCAGGTCAGTTTCTCATGGCATCAATAGGAAGACTGAAAGAAGATTGCTCCCCTCTCCTGATCATGTGACAGTTAGGGCAGGAAACCTTTGATCTGGATGGGAGGGGTGAGCACTCTTTGCTGTTAGAAGGCTCTAGAAGCTTGGAAAAAAATTCTCGGCAGCAGGCCTGCACATACACTGTCCCATGTGTGCCTGCACAGAAGACGACTTGACGGACATCAGTTACGGGTCAGTGCAACTATGTTCGATCTTGCCTGTTGCTTCTATAGATCCTTCCTACTCTCCCTTTTCCCCTCTCCTTCCCTCCAAGTGGTTTTGCACTTCGCATTGCAGGCTTGGAGGAAACTCATTTTTCAAGTCCTAATTGGAAGATGGTTATAATTATAGCTTAACTGAGGATATTGGAAAAGAAAAGAATGAATGAGACTGTCGTAGGCCTTCGCTTGGCAGATGTATGGTTTTAATTTGGAGCCCTGTAAATCCTGCCCTGTTTTCATATTTGTTCAATCTAGTTCTGAACTTTTCTTTCTCTAAAGCAAGCTGGATGTGATCATGTGCTCAATTCCAAAGCCAGAAGAGATAAATGTGGTGTGTGTGGTGGTGATAATTCGTCATGCAGAACGATTCAAGGGACATTCAATACAGTGCACTATGGTAAGAATCTGTCACTGGAAGCTTTACTAAAAAAAAGGGGGATTATCAGCAGCTCCCTTAACCATACATAATGCCTGAAAAACTTAACACCAAAATGTGCAGAAATCCTCTGAGCTCCCAGATACTTGGTTTTCTTGTTACTTCATACTAGCTCTAAACGAACACATTTAGTTGAACATTTGAAACCCAGTTGAGTTTCCATAATAGCTGGTACTCTTTCCAATCCAGTTGTTTCTTATATCTGCTTTACCCACCTCACCCCTGCCCACGAAGTGGCCAGCAGTCTGAAATGGGACTAATTAATATAGAAGAAGAAGAGATTGGATTTATACCCCGCCCTTCACTACTCAAAGGTGTCTCAGAGTGGTTTACAAACTCCTTTCCCTTCCGCTCCCCACAACAGACACCCTGTGAGGTAGGTGGGGGTGAGAGAGCTCTTGACAGAA
>NW_015160255.1:26942-57907 GCF_001447785.1 Gekko japonicus
TTTTCAAGAACAGCTCTTATCAGAACTACGGCTTGTCCAAGGTCATCCAGCCAGGTACAAGTGGAGGAGTGGGGAATCAAACCCGGTTCTCCCAGATTAGAGTCCGTGCACTTAACCACTACACCAAACCACTACACCAAATATACACCATCTTTTTGTTTGAAATATGTTATTAATGTTTTAATTGTTTTATCTTGATGTTTTTATGAATGATGTACATCACCCAGAGCCCTGCATTGCAGGGATTGTGTGATTAACAGATCTAATACCTAAATAAATAAATAGCTGGTAGTAATTTTCCACCTTCTCAGGCAGAGCAAGGCCTTTCTCAGGACCTGCTGCTGAAGATCCTATCACTGGCAATAACTCATGATTAACAGCGTAGTCCTAAACAGAGTTACACCCTTCTAGACATTAATTAGCTGAAGAAGGGTATAATTCTGTTTAGGACTGCACTGTTAATCTGGGATTTTCCGCATGCAAAGCATGTTTACTACCTCCGAGCCATGGTCCCTCCATAGTAAAACTGAATGATGGTACTTCATTTTTCTCTGCTTCACCCATGAGGAAAAACAACAACAAACAATATAGCTTGACTTCTGAGTTTCTCTTTCCAGGTTATAACACTGTGGTACGCATACCAGCTGGTGCTACAAATATTGATGTACGGCAGCATAGTTACTCAGGGAAACCGGAAGATGATAACTACCTTGGTAAGTTGTGACAGTACTCAGGAGACACAAACTTGTGTTATGTTCTCAATGTACAAGAATTGATTTCCTGTATACTATCATAAAAGTGCAGTTTCGAAAGGACCTGAGGGTTCAGACCTCCCCACCCCCAGTAACC
The DNA here is from genome assembly GCF_001447785.1 of Gekko japonicus. Taxonomy (NCBI): domain Eukaryota; kingdom Metazoa; phylum Chordata; class Lepidosauria; order Squamata; family Gekkonidae; genus Gekko; species Gekko japonicus. The sequence goes on from NW_015160255.1 coordinate 27,792, forward strand.
CTCTCCCATTGCACCAAGGCAGGAAACTCCCATATGAAAAGCAATAGTTATTGTTATTGTTATTATGGTTATTTCAGTTATTATTATTATTAATAATAATAATAATTTTATCCTGCCTTTCCACCCAGTTCAGGGTCCTCAAGGCAGCAAACAGCCAAAACATTAAAATACATTTTAAAATGCGACTGTGTGTATGTACATGTGTGTATGTGTAGAATGAGTATAAAAACTAGTCAACAAAGTGGCTATTAGCCACAAGGTATAGATAGGGGCTAGAGCTGCGGTGGCTCAAGTGGTTAAGACGCTGAACTGCAGGCTGTGGAAGGTCAGTAGTTCAGCGGTTCAAGACCCGGGTGCCGCAAGACAGGGTGAGCTCCTGTCTCTAGTTCCAGCTCCTGCCAACCTAGCAGTTGGAAAGCAAGAAATTGCAAGTAGATAAATAGGTACCACTTCAGTGGGAAGGTAACAGCGTTCCGTGCGCCTCGGTGTTTAGTCATGCCGGCCACATGACCATGGAAACGTCTTTGGACAGCGCTGGCTCTTCGGCTTTGAAACGGAGATGAGCACCGCAACCCTAGAGTCAGATTCGACTGGCTTTCGAGCAAGGGAACCTTTACCTTTTTATAGATAGGGGCTCTGGGGCAAGTGATGCTCTGTCTTCTTGGTGCTTGGGGGGGGGTCAACAGTGGGAGGGCTTCTAATGTCCTGGCCCCACTGCTGGACCTCCTGATGGCACTGGTATTTCTGGCCACTGTGTGACACAGAGTGTAGGGCTGGATGGGCCTTTGGCCTGATCCAACATTGGCGTCTCTTATGTTCTTATGTAAAGCACACACACATAAAAAGGAAGGAGGCTCAGTGTGGGTCACTTGGGACCCTCACAATAAGGGTAACAAAGTGAGAGTCACTCTTAACATGCGAGTCCAAACCTAGTATAGAGTAAAAGCCTGTAGGAAAAATGTCCTGTCAAAGAGGACAGAACCTTATTTCGATGCTCTTTGCCTCAATATTGTGAAAAGCTTCACTGGCCCTTGGCCACAGATTGTTAAAGGGGCAGGACATTTTTCCCTCCAGACCTGCTGGCAACCCAGAGCAGAGGAAGGAGCAAGATACACTGCAGTAAAGACGCCTACAGAAGTGTTTGAGAAGAAAGTTGTACCAGATGACTTGGAAGGCCCTTTCCAAGAAGATGCACTCAGTACTGCTTATCCAGATGAGAGAATGGTCTCCATCTGTTGCATCCTGTCTGGGGCTGGCCAGAGTATCTGCAGTATTTTCTACTCTTGTGTATTATTTTTGACCATACTATATGAAGAATTTGATCACACCTGAAGGTTTAGAATGTGTCACTATTGTCTTTCACGAACTCATCCTAATGGGAAAGGACTTTAGTGCAGTCCTAAACTGAGTTACACACTTCAAAGTCCATTGAACTCAGTGGGCATAGAATGGTATAAATCTGTTTAGGATCGCAGTGAAATGTTCTGTATGACCACAGAATGTACAAACAATGTGTCCTGTGCAGTGTTCCCTCTAAGCTGGGTTAGTGTGAGCCAGCTCACAGTTTTTTAGGCTCTGCCTCACACATTTTTGTCTTAGCTCAGAAAGGATGGCTCCAGAGCAAACTTTATCTATTTATTTTATTTATTAAAGTTATACTCTGCCCTACCCCAAAAAAATGGGCTCAGGGCAGCTCACAACATAAAACCAGCAGACAATAAAAACAAGAAAGCAGTAATTAGCAGCAGCAGAACTCCAGTGTCCAGATGGTGTCCAAAAACAGTAGGGCATTGTGGGGAAAGTCAAAAACAGTGCTGTGGACAGGACAGGGGCCCCAGAATAGATTGAACACCCTCCACCTCGACTGAAGGCCTGGCAGAACAGCTCCATTTTACAGGCCCTGCAGAACTGTGCTAGGTCCCGCAGGGGCCTGATCTCAAGTGGGAGCACGTTCCACCCGGCTGGGGCAAGGGCCGAAAAAGCCTTCACTCTGGTTGAGGCTAAGCAAATATCCCTTGGGCCAGAGACCACCAGGAGATGTTGATCAGAAGTGTGCAAAGCTCTCCTGGGCTCATAGCGAGAGAGGCGGTCCCGCAGGTATGATGGTCCCCGGCTGCATAGGGCTTTGAAGGCTGGAACCATAACCTTGAACCGGATATGGTATTCTATCAGCAGCCAGTGCAGTTGGTGCAACACCAGTTGAATGTGTGCCCACAAGGGCATCACCATCAACAGGCATGCTGCCGCATTCTGCACTAGCTGCAATTTCTGGATCAGGCTCAAGGGTAGCCCTGCGTACAGTTAGTTACAGTAGTCTAGCTTGGAAGTGACCATTGCACTGTAGCTAAGTACCGGGGGGGGGCAAGGTAGGGAACTCGTTGCCTGACCAGCCGAAGGTGATAAAAGGCCGATCTGGCAACTGAAGTGACATGGACCCCCATAGAAAGTGAGGAATCCAGCATCACCCCTAGACTCCTTACCTCCGGCGCTGGCACCAACGGCTTCCCACCGAGGACCAAGAGCCAAATCGCTTGCTCACAATGCCAGTAGCTCACAAAGTAGAATTTCTGCTCACGAATCTGCAAAGCTTAGAGGGAGCATTGGTCCTGTATGTGATTAAAAATTTTCCTTGACCTGTGTCAGTGCCATGTACAGTTTCTTCTCTCTCTTGCAAACTCTTTTGGTTCTTTGCAGAGCTCTCCTTTAGGGCATTGTAGTGGCTGTGATGGGTGAAATGGTGGGGAAACTAACTTAGGAAATTAACTACATAATCGCATTAGCGTGAAGTTGTGCAGCAGACTGCTGTTTTCAGGAAACCGTCCCTTTTAAAGAAAGCTTTTTTAGCACTTTAAGCTTTTGGTATTTTTGTGCATAGCTCAAGTTTGGCATGAAACAAAACACAAAATATGATGCTGGCCAAACATCTTCTAATACTGCTTCTAACATCAGTTTAAATGCATAGATGTTTTATTTTCTAAGCTCAGGAGTTTTGTAAGAGCAGTGGAGCGATGTATGTGAGTGGGTGGGGGCAGGCTTCCATACTAAACTTGAGTGTTACAGAAGGGTAGAGGATGGGAAAGAGGGAAAGCTAATATATGTGGGTGTGTGACAGAGATACAAAGTGTGGCTGTGTCCATGGTATGTTAAAAAGGAGTATAGCCATTACGCAGTATAGCTGATTGTGTGCATGAGTATAGTAGAGGTTTGTGTTGCAGAGGCTAAGTGTGTGTGCTCATAGCCTCTAAATGCTATACATCCATGTTTGTAATACATGTTGATTTGTGCATCTTATGCACGGACCAGAAGATGAAGCAAAAAGTCCTCAGGAATTTTAGACAAACTAGTTTAGCACAAGTGTCTTTTCCATGCCAGAATGTGGATATAGGAAGGTTGAATGGATAGGAGGAATTTAGCATTTGGTTTTATTTTCTTTAAAAAGAAAACCTGGCTTGCTGGCGTTGTTCACACTACCACACAAAGGAGCAGCCTTTGGGGTTCTTCCTGAAAGTCAATAGGGACAAGGCACTTTAGTCTCTGCAGTGTGCCTACAAAGCCTTCCACTGCCAGTTGGCCCACCTCTTTAGGAGAGGTTTCTGCAGAAACCAAATGCAAAAGCCATCATTCCACACATATGGCTGGAGAACAGTAGCAAAGATTTTAATACCAGGCTCGCAAACATGCCCACCACTCACTAACAGGCTGAAGTTTATTTAGGTAATGGTTTGTCCCAGGTGGCTTTGCTCGCATTGGAGCTGAAGATGAATAGAAGGTCAGGGTATTTGTGATCTTGGAATATTAGCTGCACTGGAAGAGAAACACGGGCCTGTCAGATGCTTTCTGAATGGGAATTGCACATGATCCAAGGCAGCTTTGCCCCAGCAAGTGTTTCCATTGCAGCATGGGGGAAACACAGTCCCCCAGACCTCAAATTATGAGTTGTTTTGCAGCCAATACTTGCCCTGATGTTTCACTCATCTCTTGGGTGCTGCCCAGGATATCGTTGCAAGGAGCTGGTTTGAATTTTAGAAAACCATTTTTGAAGATTTCAGTCCCAGGTCTTCCAGGATATGAAAAATAAAATACAATCTTTCTCTGCAGAATTCAGATGCAGCACGGCAGTGTTTACACTGTGCAGTCTGGACCCCTTCATGGTAACCAGTTGGACAAATGTGCAGATCCTTTCCTTGGCTGCCACGCAGTGGCAGCAGTCTGAAAATGCAATTCTCATCCACTCACCTGAGCTCCTATTTCTAAGCAACTAAGTTCCTCCTGTGGGCTTTCCCATACTTGCATTTGCTTGAAAAATAATGCCAAAGGAGGAATAATGACCATAACCTGAGGTAGCTAGACTGTATCACTTCACTGAATCTAGCATCCTATTCTTGACAGGAGCCAGTCAGATGCCACAGGGAAGCTGGGGGCCTGCAGACAACAGTCCTTACCTGCTACCCACCATTTGACAATTAGTCAATCTGCCATTGAGCCTGGTGGTATCATTTGGCTATCATGGGGAAAGGCCAATGAGAAGTAGCCTCCATAAATCTGCCTGGCCTGCTGTTAGATCCACCTAAAACATTGGCTATTGCCACATATTGAGGCAAGTGAGTTCCACAAAACTGCTGCCTGTAGTGTAAAGAAGCACTTCCTTTTGTTGTCCTTGGTTGTGTTGCAAGCAAATTTCATAGGATGGCATATATATCTATATAGGATCATAGAATCACAAAGTTGGAAGGGGCTATACAGGCCATCTGGTCCAACCCCCTGCTCAATCAGGGTCAGCCAAGAGCATCCCTGAGAAGTGTTTGTCCAGCCGCTGCTTAAAGACAGCAAGCGAGGGGCAGCTCACCATCTCCCTAGGCAGCTGATTCCACGGTTGCACAACGCTTACTGTTTTTCCTAAGATCCAGCCCGTATCTTCCCGCCCTTAATTTAAACCCATCATTGCGAGTCCTATCCTCTGCTCCCAACAGGAACAGCTCCCTGCCCTCCTCTAAATGACAGCCCTTCAAATACTTCAAGAGAGCAATCATGTCCCCCCTCAACCTCCTCTTCTCCAGACTAAACATTCCCAAGTCCCTCAGCCTTTTCTCATAGGGCTTGGTCTCCAGGCCCCCAATCATCCTTTGCACCCACTCCATTCTGTCCACAACCTTTTTGAAGTGAGGCCTCCAGAACTGTACTCAATACTCCAGGTGCAGCCTGACCAATGCAATGTACAGCGGGACTATGATATCTTGTGATTTGGATGTTATGCCTCGGTTGATACACCCCAAGATTGCATTAGCCTTTTTTGTTGCCGCATATATAGATCTCTCTCTCTCTCTCTCTCTCTCTCTCTCTCTCTCTCTCTCTCTATATATATATATATATATATATATATATCCACTGATTGGAGCTGTGAACAGGCAAGACCGATCTTTCTGCAAACCTGAAAAGGGCCCTAGATTTGCAGGAAAATGTGAAATCTAAATATATATATACTGCTTAGCTGAAAAAAACTGGAAATGATAAAAGGAGTGTCTGTAGCTTTAAAAACCAGATTCCTTCAGTGGCTGTTGCTAGGCAACCATAATATTACAAGTTTGGTTCTGTCAGGGGGAGGCGTTCTGAGGTTTTGGTGGACAATAAAAATTGCCTCGCAATATCAAACTCACAGTTCAACATCCATCAAAGTTAAGTTCTGAACACACAGTTCTAGAATACCTAAGAGGGAGAGGGTGGGAAGAGATGTTACCAACAGACATATTTCTTTGAAATTTCATAAGACCTGTTGCAAGGTGCTTTCAGTCAAGTGATTCTTTGATCCATTATTTGTTTCTTTTGAAGTCAATACAGTTAGAGAAGACTGTAGCATTTGGCCCCTCTGATATTTTGAATCTGATAATCTGAATAATTTGAATTTAGAAAACTTTAAAATGTTAATGAGACAAGATCTTCCCTTACAGAAATTATTTACTTATATGTGATAAAATCACAACACAAATTGTTGCATGTGAATATGACATGTTTTAATCCTAAAATAACAGTATAAAATATAGGTAATACCTGTGCATTTTCATAAATGGAGATGAAAGGTTATCCACCATTATAAATATCTATGGTGCTTTACATGGTATTTTTCCATGTGGGCTTCTTTCCGTGTGGGCTTTTTGGTGTGTGGGCTTTTTTCCATGTGGGCTTTTTTCCTGTGAGCATATCTGACCGTGGGCTTTTTCCATGTGGGCTCTTTTCCTGTCACCATTCTCTTCTGACTGCCACACAGATCAGATGATCATCTCAGCAATCTCTTCTTCAGTTTTTCTTCTGCTCAACTGTGTTTTCCCCCTCTCATCCCTTCGTCTTCTCTCCCATTCCCCCTCCCCAAAGTCTTTACATAGATTTTACCTCCTTCGCACACACACACACACACACACCGGTCTATGGGAAAACTATGGGAATTTTCCAAGCAGTGTTCCCAGTGTGGTAGAAAGCTCACCCATTGGACAGCCACTCCTTGTGCCTCCTTTGCTTTGGAGAGACACACTGGACTATCTCCTGTGTTCACTGCTCCAAGTTCTCTAAGCAGAGCAGGAAAAACCAGGTGGCAAGACTTCAGGTGGCACTACTGGAATCCACCTTGTTTCCCACCAAAATGGCTGCAAAAACTTCCACTGTTGAGGAAAATGTTGAACTGACACCAATGCCGACTGGGCACATTCCACCCTTGGGCCAAGCCTTGAAGGCTTTGATGAAGGCACCGTCCGACACTGGCCCATCAGTGTCAAAGTGATCAGGCTTGACTTTGAAATTGTCATCTTCTTCCTCTACTAAGAAACATAGGGAAGACAATGGCCATTATTGGAATAAGCACAAGGCCTCCAGGATGGGCTCCCAGCAAAAATCTCAGAGCCCCATTCACAGCTCTACATTTAGCAAACAGGCTACTACCAATAAGTCCTCACTACTGGACCCAACACTGATTCCAGTGGCTCCACCTCTGCAACTTCTCAACTCACCAATCCATCAGCGGAACTCCCCAGTAGCAAAATCACCAATACCGATGGCCCATCAACACTGTTTCTCAGAATCTGATGCAAAGGGAATCGACCTGACCCAGCAGAACCTGCCTAACACCTCCTACTCAAGGTCCTCAAGCGGGGATAGCTCTCTGTTGAGATCGATGGTCAACACCGAGTACTGACACCATTTGCATGACAACCACTCAGACACATGCTGCTCCATGCCCCAACTCTGGTATTTGCCATCTCGACACTGGGACCATCTGCCGCAGGATAAAGGCCCTCCATTTCAGTTACCAGTTGCACCACCCATGATTCCCTGGGACCAGTGACAACTTCAGTACCTCTGCAGTGTTTACCCGATCCCATCCTCCCTCCCTTGTCTTCTGGTGAGGGGATCCTCTGACTAGGAGCAGCACTTGACCTATTCACATCGTTCTTGATCACCCCACAGGCCTGTGGTGCTGTCAGCACTGTAAGCACTAGGATGTCGGCATCCATGAGGCAGTGGTGGAGACCCTCCAGGCACATTGTGTGAGAAGGACCTGATGAAAGCTATGTTGACCTTGACATCTTTACCGATGGTACATTGAATGAGAACACCCCCAACCTAGACCATTAGTCAGCCTCTTTCTCTCTCAGACTGAGAGCACTCTGATGTCGAGGACCTGAACAGTGCATCTGTGAAGTGTCCGATAGGGAGGACTCTGGGCATCAAACCACACACATGGACCCCTTGCCCTCCACGCAGGTCAATGATGACCTTTGTATTTCACTGTTGGAAGACCTCAAATCCTGTGGGGACTTGGTCAATAGAATGGCCTACACACTTGGCCTTTCCATCATTCAACCACAACCTGAGGTAACTGATCACATCTCTGATATCGTTCAGTTAGACACCTCTACAGCCATAGCACTCCCCATGACATCGGTGATGCTTCAAGCCTCCAAAGTCCCATGGGTCAAACCGGCATTGACTCCTGTCTCCTCCTGCCCTAGACCAGTACAAGAGACTGGGGCTGAATTTTTATTTTGCCACCCCAAACCCAATTGTCTGATGGAGACCTCCTCTTCAAAGAGTAAGTGCACAAACTTCAATCCAATGGGTAAGGAGGGCAAGAAGCTGGACACCTTTGGGATAAAGATCTACTCTGCAGGAGCGTTGGGGGTCAAAACTACCAATTGCCTAGTGTACATAGGGTGCTACCAGTATGCCTTCTGGGAACAGCTCTTTGAGGTGCTTTCCACCCCACCTGAGGACAAGAGTCTGACTCCTAGGAAACTGCAAAAGGAAGGCATGTTGTTAGTCAAATAACAGATCAACACTTTGAAACATGCCTTAGATACTTTCACCATGACACTTACCTCTGCCATCACCCTGCGGAGACATTCGTGGTTCAGGACAACGGCTCTCTGTCCTGACATGTGCTCCTACATTGAAGACCTTCCCTTCAATGGAGGCAGCCTGTTCCATTCCATGATGGACACGGTCTTGCAAGATATGGTCAAGAGCGAACATTAAGGCCTCACACAACCTGAGCATCACACTCACCACCTGCACTTATAAAACCAGGTCATAGTCCAGATTATGGTCTCAACGTCCCTAAAACAGACCCTCACCTGACCAGACATGGAGAAACTGACAACCTCAAGTCACTCATAGTTCTTCTTAAGCACCCAAGGCCCAATTCTCCAGCACACAACAAGCACCTCAGCCACAAAACTCCAGACCTCCCAAACAGGGTGTTTGACTCACCTGTCCCCGGTACACCAGAGCCACTGCCTACCACCCACCCACCCTGCATCTCAACCACCCGCCTCCATCCCTTCCTTCCAGCCTGGAGATGGATCACCTCAGACACCTGGGTCCTCTCTGTCATCTCTCAGGGCTAAGCAATAGAGTTTCTTCAAATACCACCCACTCCACAGTTTGTCGCCACTCCTCCATCCGACACCCTATGGGAGGAAATAAGGTCTCTGCTAGAAAAAGAAGCCATAGAGCCAGTAGCTTCAGATTCATGGGGACATGGATTTTACTCCCAATACTTGACTGTCCCCAAGAAAGATGGTGGCCTCCAGACAATAATGGACTTAATGGCACTGAACAAATTCATCACCTATCGCAAGTTCTGAATGACAATGCTCCACAGCATCTTACAGCTCCTCAAGGAATGGGTATGGATGACTACAATAGACCTACAGGATGTCTGCTTCCATCTGGACATCAGAACGCAGCACAAGCAATTCCTATGGTTCATGGTGGGTGGAGACCATTACCAGTACAACATTTTCCCCTTCGAACTCTCCACTGCACCAAGGATGCAGCTTACCTCCATCTTCATGGCACTGTCATCTTCCCCTACATAGACAACTGGCTTCTGGTGGCCATTTCCAAAGAACACCTCCTGAGAGACATCACAAGGACCCTGTCAGTACTACAGGATTTAGGCTTATGTGTCAATCACACAAAGTCCAATCTCACTCCATCCAGACAAACACAGTTTATTGGGGCCCTGCTCAAGTCCAGGGCCTGCAAGGCGTTCCTGCCCCTTCAGAGGGCATATGCAATAACTGCCCTGGTCCGCCTGTTGAAAACCCAACCGCACGCTCTTGTGATTTCCATCCAACACCTGCTGAGCTTCATGGTGGCCATGACCGATATACTAGTGTTCACCATGCTCTGGATGAGGACCCTCCAGCTCTGTTTTCCCCGGCACTTCAGTCCCTCCCGTCACTCTCAGTGAATGATTCTTCACCTTTCCCTGCATGTCCTAGCATCCCTGTCCTGGTGACCCAACCTCATTGAAGGAGCCCCATTCCAAGCTCGTTCCCCCTCAGAGACCCTAACTATGAACGCCTCCCTCGGGGAATGGGGTGTTCATCTGAGGGGCATGTGCATAGGAGTGGAATGGGGCATCCATCAGCGACGTCACCGCATCAACTATTTGAAACTCCTGGCTATCAAGTTTACTTTCCATTCCTTCCAACCCGCAGTACAAGGGAAAGTGATGTCAATAATTACAGACAGCACCACTGCCTTGAACTGTATATATCGTCCAGGGGGAATGGTTTCCAGGAAACTTTGTGGACTGGCAGTCGACCTGTGGAGTTGGTGCATTGCATGGGGGATCTTCTAGGTTGCCACTCACCTTCCAGGCGCACAGAACATCCAGGTGGACCTCCTTAGCAGGGGAAGGGTGCTCCTACACAAGTGGGAGTTTAATTGGGTGTAAGAAACAGCCTGAGCTGTGAGTTGGGAAGCCCTTGGCTGAAATGTCACCTGTGCCATACATTCACTAGATGACAGGGTCTCTCTGGCATCTTTCACATTGCCTTAAAAATCCACTTACATTACCCAATGTTAGCGTGTTATTTTGTGTTCAGACAATTTCATAAACATTTCATATCTTCCTCGTTTCTTCCTGTTCCTAATAAAACTGGTTTCTCCCATACTTCCCCCCCCCCCAGTGAAATATATTCCCAACAAAGCCCCTAGTCATAATCTGAAGTACGTTTTTTCACATTGGTGACTTCTGGCACAACCCACCCACCAAAACCCACCCAGAAAGGGCAGGCAGTTTTTTTTTAACTGCATCCTAGTGGAGAAATATTTCAAAGATCAAATGTGCCTGCTTTGAAACAAGCAGTTATTCCAGTTGGGGGCACCTTCCTCCTTGCTCGGCCTTGTGAGTGTGTGTTTGTGTGTGTGTGTGTGAACTCTTCTCTCTGCCTCTCTCTCCAGCCTGAGAAAGCCAGGATCATAGCCCCCCTCTTGCTTTACACAAGAGTAGATATACCTAAGCCAGTAGTGCTACTCTCATGTAAAATCCACCAGATCATCTCCTGACCCTTCGCACCTTTCTCCCCAGTGGGGAAAACCCTTCTTTTTTTGTTACATCCTTTTAATGTTTTCAATTTAAAAATTAAAAACTTGGTCAGGGGCCAAGTGATCGAGCAAATTATCTTTTTTTAAAGCATTTTCTTTTCTTTATTAAAATTTAAACCTTTATTCATAGGAGGTTTTTTTTACAAAATTTAGTTTATCTCATCACAGTGTAATATAAAAGCTATAACAAAAAATAAGCTAAATAAACTGAGAGAAGAAAAAAAATTCAACACAGGACCTAACGGGGCTTTATCCAATAAACTGGCATCTCTGATTGGATCCATCTCAAATTATTTCTTCAGTTTGAATCTTGTAGAGAAATAATTTATAAAACAATGGACTAATTGGGTCTCAATATATTGAAATTTTTAAAAATTTCCAAAATGCAGTTTAGACACACACAAAAATGCAAAACAGGAACAGTTATTAGAGGTACAATTATATACAAATTTCAGCAGTAAAATACTAATTTCTCATCCTTGAAAACAAGGGACCAAAGCTCTCAGAATTACTAGTGTTAGACGGTTACCAACCCAGGAAATTTTACTAAGGATTGGGTGAACCTGAGTTCACATTCTGAGGTCCTGCAGAAGAGATCTTCTGATTAAGACTGTCGTTTTTACTTCAAACAAAAGTTAAAGTATGTCATGGTTTCATATTTTATACAATAAAATATAAAGAATAATTAAATAAGTAAATATTTATCAAAAATCTTGGCCCAATTATCTTGGCAGGAACTTTTGCTTGGTTTGGCCAGGGCTAAGTTGCAGCAGTTTTTCTGTCGTTTGAGTCTTAGCGTCTTTAGAAATAGGTGTTTTATGTCCTGGCTCCACAATTCTCTGTTGTTTTATTGAAATCAAGGTCTTTAAGTAAAATAGTACAGTTTGATTTTGAAGAGCTGGAATCAGATAACCGGGATACTTCTGTTGGAGGATGAGTGACAGCCTGCCAGTTTGTAGATCTGATGGGGGATGAGGTGAGTAAGGGACCGTCCAGAGTTGAAGTTTCCATACATGTCCCACTGCTGGATTCTGAAAGGCTCGGGAATCGATTAGCTGATTCTTGTTTCGCACTAGTTGTGTGGGGGGGGGAATGTTGGTCTCTCTATTAACTGTATGTTAATTGAGGCAAACATGTTTGATGATTCCTTCAAATTAGATGAATTAGTCGTGGATTGCTCTGCCCCCTTCCATAGTGGGCTTTTCTGGATTGTCCCATAGGTGTGTGTTGGAGGAAATCCTTTAGGTCTTTTTTGATCTGATTTGGAAGGCTCTACAAAAGGCACTTTATTTACAGCCCCTGTCAGTAATGGTTTCTTCCATTCCTCTGCAAAGACTCTGACAGGGCTCATATGAAAGAGAGCAAGAAATCTCCTCATTCTCAGCAGTGTAAGAGGGATAGTAGATTGCTTGAATGTTAATAACACTCTCCAATTGAGCAAATTATCTTGTGTTTCAGAGTTGCTGTTTGAGGGCCTACTGTGCTTTACAAAATAGTAAATGGGGCTACTCTCATGTAAGGAAGATAGGTGGAATGGACGGGGCTGTTGAAATGCTGAAACACTTCAGCACATGTGGGGGGGGGGAGAAACACCCCTCCACAACCCCCCCTCCATAGATGGAACTCATGAAGGGAAGTCTATACTGATCCTACCAATACCATCAGATGCACCACAACATGTGCGAAAACGCAAAGGCAGCTGCAGTCTGAAAAACGCCTCTGTCTCTCATCCTCAATCTCCCACCTGCAAAACAAGGATAGTAGAGCTGATTTACCTTACAGGGCTGGTGTAAGAATTGCAAGAAGATCATGTGCTTTGAGTGTGTTGAATGCTTAAAAGTGTCGTGCAAGTGATAAGCATTCTTAGATCAGTATTATTTGGGAACGTGTACTAATACTAGTTCAACCTAAGCAAACAGTTCTAAGTTATTTGCAGTGTGTAGTCCTTAATCAGTGGGGAATACAGCACTACAAAAGGAGGACTAATGTGGGAGGGGAGGTCCCACCTCCACCTCCACCTCCACTGGTGCTAGCTACAGCTTCTCTCCTCCTGTTGACTGCTGCCACCTTCTCCTCCTTGTCGGTGGTCACTTTGTGGCCACCCCCAGTTTCATGCCCCAGCAATCCGAGATGTTTGTTTCTTTATAATGCCTTGGTGTGTGCAAATGTTGCAGGGGGCTGTAGAATTTGTAACTGTGGTAATCTTTCCATTTCCATTTATTAATCGCTCAATCCATGCAGAGCTGCCGGCTCTGAGCGATTTACAGTTACTCCTGAATTTCACATGGGACTAACAATGCTGGGGGTAAGGGAGGACAACATATATCATTAAATCACACACATTTCGTAGTCGACAGAGTTTGGTTGTCTGTAAGGTCCAGACGTGTTCTGGCAGCATTCCTTTTTTTCGGCGTCACTTGATGTCGTCAGCGTTGTCTCAGTCGCAGCGCACCACTGCCACCGTCTGGCCGAATGGCCTATTGCAGGCTTTTCTTCAACGCTGTGTAGACCTTTCTCAGCTTTCGGATCTTACTCGCAGAACATCCGATTGGCTAACACAACTCCCACTGGGGGGGGGGGTTTAGTGTGCCCACTCTCTCTAAGGAGTGGTACCCATTTTATCTACTCGCTGAAGCTTTCGAACCGCTGGGTGGACGGCGAGCTACGGACACAGACTGGCAGCTCACACCAGTGCGGGGCTCGAACTGACAGCAGTCCTGTTCAGCTCAGCTGTTTAACCAGAGGATAAATCCCCTGTGCCACCGCTCCCCTTCCATTACACACTTTTGGGTATCTGCATGAGGGTGAGCCCAATTATTTTAGGAATATTGGTAGATTATCCATGGATCCCTTCATCTCTCCAGTATTATTCTGTTTTGTTGGCTTCTATGCTTGGCATTTATGTTCCCGAACTCATTTAACATTAGATAAATTGGATCTAGGATGTTTTTCAAACCGAATAACATCACATCTAGTCTGTAGGAGTAAATTACATTGATTCTTTTTGTTTGTTTCTTTGTTTGTTTCCCTGCACACAGCATTGTCAGGTAACGAAGGCTACATACTAAATGGAGACTATGTTGTCAGCATGTTTAAAAAGGAGATCAAAGTTGGAAATGCTGTGATAGAATACAGTGGCTCGGACTCTTACATTGAACGAATCAATTCTACATACCGTATTGATCAAGAAATAGTTCTTCAGGTTAAAAATACATATATTTTTTAAGCACACGTTACAGATAACACTGTGCTAATTTTGATTTGGGGGGGTAGAGAAAGCAGCCTAGGTTTGCAGTGCATTTTATGCTTTTCTGTAATTCTCCCTCTCAGGTTTTATCGGTGGGTAATTTATATAACCCTGATGTTCGATACACATTCAATATCCCCATTGAAGATAAACCTCAGCAGTTTTATTGGAATATCTATGGCCCTTGGCAGCCCTGCAGTAAAGTGTGCCAAGGTATGTGGCTTTAGGGTTTCTTACATCATTTGTTTTATTTATCGGTTTATCTTGGATTCTGGCAGTGATGACAAATGTGTTTCTTTTGTCTGTGTTTAACTTCTGATATAATTCAAGTGTTATGGTTCCCCAAGAGTTGTTACAGTGGAATGATGTATGCTGTCTTCTAAGTCACTTGATAATGCCGGGCCCTTGCTTAGCACTTTAAGCAAACTGACGGGAGCTCAGGGCTGACCACTCCGGCTCCTTTCCTGCCTGTGCTCAAGGCACATAGGTAGCCAACAAATGTGTCCAGCAGTTGTGCTTATATCCATTTGGAAGGAGGCATGCACGGAACAGCTCCCAACAAGATGGGGAACATATGCAGCATGTCAGTTTGGTATTTATTTTATTGCCCACCAACACAATTCCTGGTGTCCACCCAGTGTTTTTAGAAAGTGAGCGGGACCAGGTGGGACTTTTGCCCCCAAAGGCTTCTAATTGGCCATTGGAGATATGATTGACTGCGGTTTTTTAAAAACATTGCTTTGGCAGCAGACACCATCCAAGCACAGGGGTCTTCACTGTGTGACTGAAGGTAAGTTGCTGCAGCCATTTTGTGGCTTCACCCATGGCACAGTGTCAGAATTCCAAAGATACCCTTACCCAAGGGCTCAAAAAGGGTGGGGACCCCTGCTTTAGAGTATCAGAAGTTGCATTTCTGTCCTGGCAATCAGACTTTCAAGCTATTCAAGCTATTTCAAGTGAGGGTTACAATCTTGATGCAAAATAGGAATGAATGATGGGTTTCAAACATGAAATCAAACATGAACAAGAGCAAAGGACTGGATACCCAAGTACTTCCTGTTCTTCCTGCATTCTATAAAATTGCAACCAGTGTTCCATCTAAGCTGAGTTAGTGTGAGCTAGCTCACAGTTTTTTAGCCTCTGGCTCACACATTTTTGTCTTGGCTCAGGAAGGAGGGCTCCAGAGCAAACTCATTTATGCCGTAGCCAAATCCCTCACTCACAACTTTAATGCCAGTAGCTCACAAAGTAGAATTCTTGCTCACAGGACTCCACAGCGTAGAGGGACCATGGCAGGTTTACTAGGTCCAAGAACATTTCCTGAACCACACTAGCTCTCACTCTGAAGTCAGAGTGCAGGTGTAGGAGAGCATAATTGGAAAATCATGATTTGAAATGAAGAAGTACTAGCAATGGTATTAAACTGTATGAGTAACCTAGCAGGGTTGGAACGAATTTGGCACAGAAAACGTTTTCTCCCCAAATAAATCTTTTGGTAATATGTGGAGGACCATCTTATAGGGTAGGTGAGGATTTAATAGCTTACTTATCGTTTTCAGCTCAGTAATTCTGTGAATCTCATTTCGAAGGATGCAGATCCTATGTTAATGTTGCAACTGAGATTATTACATAGGTATGTGTGCTTCCCTGGCTCTCTCTAAGACAAAGGTTTCCCATACTTTTGAAAACACCTTGTTCACAGGTACTTTCTTGTTCAGTCCATACCCCCCCCCCCCCCCAATAGCTCAAATCCAATAGGAGACCAAGCAAAGTCACACTGGCCTGGCAGAAGAAGTCACTACTAAGCTAATACATTTCTATACAGCCAGGTATACAGTGACTTCATTCTGGAAACAAGGCATGATTTACCTGCAGATGATCTGTATTTCACATCAGTCTTATGGAACTTTAGAGGCTGTTAGATTTATTGTGACACGTGAAAACTTATGCCAGAGCAAATCTGTTAAGCATCATAATTGTTTATGCTACAATAAATCTGATAGTCCTTTTTTGATGGAGCATAAAGTGCCACATGATGCTTTTTATTTTTATTTTTTTCCCAACAGGATCCCTTTGTTACTGAGAATCAAAAACAAAATTCCTAGCCAGAAAGTGAGGCCAACATGATCAGAGGAGATGTAACCAAAGGGTTGGATCCAGCCAGCATTTTCACTCCATCCTGCCCAATTCCCCTCCTTATGGGAGTCACTGTCCCACATGACTTTTGCCCATGCATGATCCTAAGAATAGCACTTTTGATAGTCAGAGGGGAAATCGTGTGAAGCTCCACTTTGCTATATACCCATCCTACTTTTTTTTTCCCTTTAGGGGAACGAAAAAGGAAACTTATTTGCACCCGAGAATCTGACCAACTCATGGTGTCTGACCAAAGATGTGTTGGAATTCCCCAACCTGATCCAGTGGCTGAGCAGTGTAACACAAACTGTGAATTAAGGTACTGTCATAATCAGTCCTCTATATATCTTGCCTTGTATCGTCTAGGCCTGACTTTTTAAAAAAATCTCTGTTTTTATAACTCTGGTTTTATGCCACATGCTAAACAATCAAAGTGTACAGTAATGTGGAGGTGGATTCCGTTTGTCCTGTAGAGAGGCCAGTTCATTGTCTGACCAAGGGAGACAGTGTGCCTTGGCTTAAGGACAGATACTTGCTGTTCTCACTTTCCTTCACATCTCAGGAAATTAACACAAAGGTTAAGGAAAATGCTCTTCTTTAAAACAGTGAGAAAATGGAAGTTAGCAAGAACGTGTATGGGGTCTTGTGGTAGGGTTGCCAAATCGACTTACCTCTGCGGCGGGGGACTTTGTGCTGGCTCCCGGCAGCATGCACGTCACAGGGAAGTGACGTCATGATGCCGGGGACGCTGGGGGCGGGGTACAGCCATTTGAGTGGAAAACATAGCGTTTTCCCCTCAAATGGCTGTGCCTCTGCCCCAGTGTGCCCGGCGTCATGCACGCGGGGGTGGGGTTTCCCCCGAGGGCCGATTCTGCGGGAGCGGAAATCGGACCTCCAAAGCTCGGGGAAATCCGCCCCCGGGGGGATTTGGCAGCCCTATCTTGTGGTGATTATTGAGCTGTATTGTACCACCTTTTCCCGCACTGTGGTTGAGAGCTAGTGTGATGTAGTGGTTAAAGTGTTGGACTAGGATCTGGGAGACCCAGGTTTGAATCACCACTCTGCCCCATAAGCTTCACTGGGTGATCTTGGACCAGTCACAGACTCTCACCAGTGTTCCCTCTAAGCTGAGTTAGCTCACAGTTTTTTAGCTTCTGACTCACATGTTTTTGTCTTAGCTCAGGAAGGATGGCTCCAGAGCAAACTAATTTATGCAGTAGCCAAACCGCTCGCTCACAACTTTAATGCTAGTAGCTCACAAAGTAGAATTTTTGCTCACAAGACTCCACAGCTTAGAGAGAGCATTGACTCTCACCCTAACATGTTTCACAGGGTTGTTGTGGGGATGACATGGAGATAAGGTGGGAGATAATTGAAGTAAATCAAATAAATAAATATATCTACTTCATGGTTTGCCTGGAGTGGATGTCTATTTGTGTAGGGGGGAAGGTGCATGAGAAAAGAATTAAACTGCATCTGCTAGCACTGTGGCTGTGGTACACAAAACATACACCAGCTGCTTTTTAGAACCAGAAAGACAGAAGCTCCTGTATAATATGTAGTTTGGCCCTAAAGGTGCCAGTAGGCAATGGTTATGTGTATGGTTATCTCCTCTTAGTCATAGGCAGGGTTGGGGTACCAGCATATTAAAGGAAGGGGTTTACAGATATACAATTTCTAGAAATTTTGAAGTCTTTGATAACAACTGGGAACAGGCCACGTTTTTGTTGTTGGTGGTGGAAGTGGTGGTGGGTGTTTTTGGGAGGGGGGGAAACAAATATTGGGACAAACTGAAATATATACAATGCTTAATTTCCTCTCAAACCTAAACATGTTTTCCTGCTTTAACACAAAGTGCCTTATTTATAACTTAGAACATGAAAATTCCATAAATATGCCAATTAGTAAAATTTATGTACACAAAACAGCAAACGCGCCCAATACTAAAGTGAGAGAGAGCTGCATACTTTTGCGTACTGTGTTATCATAGGACTAATCATGCATGCCAAACGGGGAAAAAAGTATTTGATAGAAGTTTTTTTCAGCACTCCCCAAATGTCCCCATTTTCCAGTAGAAAAACTGTAAAAAGAATCCTCATAACGTTTTCATACTATACATTTTGAGTGAATAAAACCTTGTCTTTAAAAGCATTTCACTGACTTCAGATAAAAAGAATATTTCATAGGAGGTTGGGGTTTTTTTTGTGTGTAAGCCACCAGTTTGGGAGGGGGAATTGGTTCTTTTTCCCCCAGGCCTTACCATCTCTGGAGGGATTATCCAGTATCTCAGACTGGCCTTTGCAGGCTAACAGGTGATAAGTTTTTGTTGGAACTTGTAGTTAATCTTATCATACAAAAAAAAAACATTTTAAAAATCAGTCCCTTTTATCCTCTTTTCCTACACTTAGTTCTGTGACAAAGAAACAGATTCTTCACAGAACAGAAAAGAAGCACAGGGGGGGTCAACAGTGGGAGGGCTTCTAATGTCCTGGCCCCACTGCTGGACCTCCTGATGGCATTGGTATTTCTGGCCACTGTGTGACCCAGAGTGTTGGACTGGATGGGCCTTTGGCCTGATCCAACATTGGCGTCTCTTATGTTCTTATGTAAGCAATATATCCTGGAAATCCTGCACAACCATACTGATTTTCATTTTTACACACACCTACATATGTGGCTGGGAAAGAATATTCTTGTAGCACAAGCCAAGTGACCAGGTGCTATTTGCCCTCAAGCCTTCTGTGGCGGGGAACAAGCGAGACATCTTCTTTACACATCCATCTACACAGGGGCTTGTATATACATATTGCAGATGTGCAGTCAGGATTCGGAGATATTTTGAATTCACCAAATTATTCCATATTCCAGTACGGTTGCCAGGTCCTTACCTGCTGCCAGCAGGTGGATTTGGGGGATGTTCCAGGGGTGGGCAAGGACATCATTGGCTCGATGATGTTACTTCTGGAAGTGACATCATCACGTCAGTGACGCTGGGGCAATGCTCTTCTTTTTGGGTAAAACTCTATAGTCAAATTGGCTACAACCCATAGAGTTTTGGCAAAAAAGTAGAGTGTGGCCCACAGCGTTGCCGACACGATGATGTCACTTCTGGAAGTGACATCACCATGTTGATGATGTCACCAAGGGATGTATTTTTGGAGATGACATTTCCCCCAATGGCCAGCAGTGGGCCCGAGCCCAAAAAGTGGGGAATCCCCCGCCCCCACGTGGGGGCTGGCAAACCTGTATTCCAAATATTCTGAAAGTTTGCAAATTTTGTAATTCCAGATACTCAAAATCATACTGATTTACAAAAATTATGTAGGGCTTTCTGAGAAATGAAAGTAAAACAGTCCTCAGACAGCCATGCATCAAAGTTAGTAAAAGCAGAGAGTGCAGTGTTGCCTAAATGGTTTTGCCAGGAGAGGAGGGGACTGGAATGAAAGCAAAGCCTGCGATTGAAGTCTGCCTACTCTTAGGGAATCATGAAACAAGCACGGTCAAGAGAAAGCACTTTCACAATAGTTCTTTACAACTGAAAGGTGGGCTTTGTAATGTAACTGTTTTATTATCCGCCTGCTGACTTTTGTATTTGCTATTAAGTGTGCTGTGACAACCTTCCCTGTGTTGTATCCAAAGCTGTTTAGGACAGTTCTCCACCCTTCCACTTCCAGCTGCCCACTGTTCCAGTCTGCTTGCTAGTGCTGCCCAGGGTATTTGCCTGCTCCCCCCAGCACCAGCTTGTCCTCTGCTGGACTGTGACATGCCCAGTGTTGCCCTGGTGATGCATTGTTCAATGTTCTGAATGCCCAGATTGGAGTCATTGGCCAATGCTGGGAATTGTGGCTGTTCCTGTGTACATGCCAGGACCACTCAGCATTTGGGATTCATACAGGCACTGGAAAAGGGCCAGGGGGCTGAGGGAAACATTTTTTTTTTAGTGGCTGAGCTTGTTTTTATTGGGCAATGGCTGTTTCCTATTGACTTTAATGGAGTCCTGAATATTCAGACATTCCAGATTTTTTTTAAAAAAATCTGAATTTGAATTTTGATAACAGTCCACATCATTAATACAGATACACACGACATCACTACCTTTAAACCACAGGGACAGCGTGGTTCTTATGAGTAAAGTTCCCTTGGAGGGTAGAGTCATGGTCAGGAGCAAGCTGACTGAGCCCCAGCAACAGTGGGAACCACTTTGTTGGATCTGGGCCATGCCAGTAGGGAGAAAACAAGGGGTCCACCTACACCTGTTATTGTTATTCCATCTGATCAAATTGGAGCTGGAATGCTCTTGTGAGATTGCAGGGCTACTCCTCTTGGCTTTACTCTGGGCTTTTTAAAAACATCCCAGTGATGATTTCCTGTACTGCCCCTCAAGTGGGGAACAAGGTACCTGGTTCAAAAAGGAGGGGCTACAGCTCAGTGGTAGAGAATCTTGTTTGCATGCAGAAGGTCCCAGGTTCTATCCCTGGCATCTCCAGTTATAAGGATTAGGGAGCAGGTGATGGGGGAAATCTCTTGTCTAAGCACCCTAGAGAGCTGCTGCCAGTTGGATGGACCAGTGGTCTGTCTGTAACGCTGCATTATGTCATAGCAGACTAGCTATGTTTTCCTTTACTGTTCTGTGCAAGAAAGGAACAGGCTAAGAATCCAGCTAGTATGGCCAAAGGTAAACTCAGCTGGGAGAAAAATACATGATGGAGAGCACTGGGCTTGGAGATGATTTAGCTTCCATTGCTGGCATCCCCCTCTTTCTCAAGAAGTTAGTCTGGCTGCATCCACACTTTACTTTCAGAATGGAGGACTGCTTTTGGAGTATCCACCCAGTGTCACCTGATCATTCATTTGGCAGGTTTTCTCCATCCTCAGCACACGTTTACTCAAACAAGCATCTTAGCATTCCATCGAGATGGCAAAGTTAATAGTCTAAGGTCACACCCACATGGACACTATTAGCCATATGTCAGCTGTTTGTTACCTGTCCACCAGAGATATTTTGTGGGCTTTTTTGAATAATTGGTAATTGCTATAATGCTATAGCAATCACTTTTTTTTAAAGCCCCCTTTCAGTGGCATGGCAGGGAAAAATGCAGGGAAGAGGGTGGCTGATGAAGGGAACGTGTCCTAAAAACCCCACGTGGACATGCTGTTTCTAGTGTATTCGCCTGTGTATTCGCAGTGTCACACGGGCCTTTGTTTTAACCAGAATGCCATCAAGTGTTGTTTGAGCCTTAAAAGTAAGAGAAATTCCCCTTCATCTCACAACTCAGAATGTTCAAATATTACTTACCAAAATCTTGCACTGATTTACCCTTTTAATTTTCAGGACTTGCACAGAGCAAATCAACTAGGATGGAAAGTTGCCATCTAGACTGGCTCTTAGTCCTGGGTATTATTATAAGAACAGACAAACTGTTCCTTGCCTGCCTAACATAGAACTCAAAAGTTTACAAATCTGTTACCGTTTGAACAGCTTGCAATTTTGTAGAAACTGTTTCCAAATACCTTTACTATTAGTTTACATAACACTTATGCTGAAGGATGCCAGATGCCTCCTATTCAAAGGGATAATAAGGGTTCCCTAGTTTAAGGGTTTTTCCTTTATTTTTGTTTTTTAAAGAACATCACAGTCCTGCAGAACATAAATGGTGCATCTTGTTTCAGAGCACTACAGCTCCATAAAATAAATATTACACATCCAAAGTGTCCCCCCCACACTCCTTTTCCACTTAGATTTGCATCCATCTGGCAACCACAATTGCATACATTCCAAATGCCCCTATTTACCAGGACAATCACTTTTTCCTGGATATTTGCCTCTGCTAAATCACTGTCCCCGTTTTATATTTTTATGCCTTTTGGGGACTATTTGGTGAAAACCTTTTGTTAGCATCAGCACACGTGCACTAGTTTCTCTCCCCCAGGAAATGTCTATTCAGATAATAAACACTGAATGCAGTTGAGTTGCCACTGTTCAGTTCAGTGACGATTCTGTTAGACATTCTTCAGTTGTGCATGTGTATGTGTGTTTTAAACAAAGTGTTGTGATAAGGGCTCAAACAGATGAGACGACTGGAGTTCCATGAATGGAGTTTCTTGTGTTTTTCCCCTCCCTGCTATCAGGCATGTAGGGGCCTGATTCAAATCAGGATCACAGTACAGGGCGGGGTTAAGCCACCACTACCCAGTGTTGTTTTCCCCAGCTTGAAATGTCCATGGGGAGCTTTGGTTTGCCCATTTGGGGAAACCTGTATTAGTACTCATAATGGCTCCCCAACCATTTCAGGTCAGGTGTGGTGAGGAGGCTTAACCCCTCTCTTGTACTATTGCAGTCTGAATCAAGCACCCTTGGTCCTAATTTTTAGAGGAAAAATATGTTGGCAGTTCAGTTCATGGAAATCCCCATTTTTCATGTTTACTCCTTGAGGCATCCTGCTCTAGGAGCCAGTGCAGAACAGATCATTGCAGGGTAAATAAACAGAGTGTAGCAAGTAGGAAGAGCCTTGAGAACCCATGTGGTATAGTGGTTAGAGTGTTAGGCGATGCCCGGGTTTGAATTCCTACTCTGCCATGGAATCCTACTGAGCAACCTTGGGCCAGTCACACATTCTCAGCCTAACATAACCTCATGGACATATCTTCTCTCCTATATCATAAAGCTGATTTCAAGTGGCAACATTCCATGCGCTCCCTCAGCCATTGGCCCGTCAGCCACCGCTCAAAAGTACTCGCGTGCCATTGGCTGGATGCTGGGTCTGCTCCTCTTCCCTGCCCACTCCCCCTTCAGCCACTGTGTTCTGTTAGAATTATTGGGAAACGGCTTTCTGTCTTGATGAAGACACTTTTCCTGCTTGCCTTCTGTGTGAGACTGTTTCCCCTCAGTTACTGTTGGTAGGTATCACCTGTAAGACGGTTGTGGTTCTTTGTTTAAAACATAAGGTTTAATTGAGCTGTAGTTCCAGAGAGGGGCTTGCAGGAGTATCACTCACTGGGTTGAATGGGGCTTCCTCATCTGCTGCACTACAGTTCCCAGGTGCTCCAAGGCAGAAAAGGGCGGGAAAACAGGGACTGTCCCAAGGCAGTCTTTGTCCCTGGGAGGCAGCAGAAATTCAGCCACTCCACAGTCGGCTGGACTGGGGAATGAATGGAACTTTCCCTGCTCTCTTGGGCAAGAGAGAGAGGCTGAAGTACAGCCAGAGGCTGGTCCAAGGAATGAACCTATCCTGAGGGAGAGAGGATTGCGTTTAACCCCTGTTGATTTATGTCTTGTTGGTTCATAGTGTGTGCTTACTCCTGCAATGTGTGTGTGCTCCATAACTGTGTAAATAGTTAAATAAATTCTTTAATTTGGGCTAATAATCTGTGTTGTGCTCTGACCACATGTTCTCCCCTGCTCTGCACAATACCAGAGGGAGGGGGTAGCCCAGGGAAGCAAGGAAAGGCCAGACCCTTGGGTTGTCAACTTTCCAGGGATCCCCCAAAGATTAAGGATTCCATCTCCAAATAGGGATATTCGGCCAGAGGGGTCTCACTGTACCTCTAAAAAGGCAGTGACGATTCCGTGAGTGGGGGCAGCGAACTTAAGGAGTGAGATACGCCCACAGGACAAGGGAGGGAGGCAAACAGGTGAGTTGTAAACTGGAGCCCATTTCGCCATGATACACAATCAAGCTTGGTTCAGACAAGGGAATGAAACCCTTTGCAGGCCTTTGTGAGGAACTCATTGGGGCCAGTCGGGTTGCCAGCTCCAGGTAGGGTGATTCCTGGAAATTTTCTGGTAGAGTCTATGGAAGCCAGGGTTTGAGGAGGGAGAGGCCTCAGTTGAACAGAATGCCATACAGCCCACCTTCTAGAACAGTTATTTTCTCTGGGGGGGGATCTGTTGTATGGAGTTCAGTTGTGATACCTGGTGATCTTTAGGCTCCACCTGGAGGTTGGCTGCCCTAGGCGTAGCAGTCAGTGCTTCACAGCAGGGTCTGCTAGATCCAGGTTCTTGCTTTAGGGGCTGAGTGGGTGATTTTGGACCAGTCACAGACTTTCAGCCTAACCTACTTCACAGGGTTGTTGTGCAAGTCAAAAGGGGGGGAGGAGAATGATGTAAGCTGCTTTGGTCCCCATTGCAGAGAAATACTACTTTCCCTCCTGGGAAACCATTGTTGCCAATCTCCAGGTGAGGGCTGGAGATCACTCAGAATTACAACTACTCTCCAGATGGCAGAGATTAGTTCCCCTGGAGAACATGGTGGACTCTGTGGCAGTCAGGGCTCCAGAGCACGGAAAATGGTGGACTCTGTGGCAGTCAGGGCTTCAGAGCATGGTAGAGGCTGCAGTTTTGTGTTTGGGGGGGAATGGAAATCTGAAGAAAGAGGGGGAAATAAAGGTAGGATGTTGATTGGCTGGGAAGGAGATAGGGTTGCCAACTCCAGGTGGGAAATTCCTGGATATTTTAGGGATAGAACCTGGAGAGGGTGAGGTTTGAGGAGGGTGGGACCTCAGACAGGTACAATGCCATAAACTCCACCCTCCCAACCAGCCATTCCCTTCTGGGGAACCACTGTTGCCAATCACTCAGAATTACAACTGATCTCCAGGAGTGAGGGGGGAGTAGATGCAAAGCTGAAATCAGAGGGGCAGATAATGGCAGGGTGATACTTGGCTGGGAAGGAGTTAGGGTTTCCAACTCCAGGTTGGGAAATTCATGGAGATTTGAGGGGTGGAGCCTGGAGAGGGTGAGGTTTGAGGAAGGGTGGGACCTCAGACAAGTACAATGCCATAGACTCCATACCCTAAACCAGCCATTTCTTCCTGGGTAACAATTGTTGTCAATCTCCAGGTGAGGGCTGGAGATCACTGAAAATTACAACTGCTCTTCAGGTAGCAGAGATCAGTTCCTCTGGAGAAAATGGTAAACTCTGTCATTATACCCTGCTGAGGTCACCACAGCACATTGACACTGAGTGCCCAAGGCCTTGGCACTCTCCCAGAGCCTCTTTCTAGATCTCGTCATATTTATTTCCACAACGAGCCTTATTCCTACTAAATACGATAAAACAGAAGAGAATACTGTAAGCCACTTTGGGTCCCCATTGGGAAGAAAGGTGGGGTATCAGTGAAGTAAATAACTAAATTTATCAATAGTGTAGGGTTTGGGGGTGGACTTAAATTCTGCCTTTTGTGAACAAAACATGCTCAAGGCAGTTCACGCATACAAACACCCCCCCCCCCCCATGCTGTCATGTTGAAGAGTAGGAAGTAGGGTGGAATCTTGCTTCTTGCCTTTTGAGAGAAAGCTGCTAAACAGAAAAATGATTTGTTTGTTTGTTTCACGTGTATTGAAATTAGCACCCTGTCCAGAAAGTCAGCTGTGTTAATTTTTTATATATTTAGCTAATTATTCTTGCTTCTCTTCCCAGTGGGAACAAAAAGTAGTTCCACCCCAGATCCATTTTATCCTCACAACAACCACAACCTGTGAGTTAGGTTAGGCTGAGAGAATGACTAGCTCAAGGGTCACCAGTCAAGCTTCCCTGGAAGAGTGGGAATTCAAACCCTGGTCTCCCAGATCCTAGTCTGACACCCTAACCACGCTGGCTCTCTTAAATGTGTAAATGCCCTTTCTTTTGTTGAGAGTTGCCTTTGAAGTGAGATGCATATCTGCTTTTGTTGATGTATTTTTTAAAGAGATAATACTTTATTATATCTTATTATATCTTTCAGGCATCTCACAAAATTAAAATACCATACAACAGATAAAAGCTATAAAGGGAGAGGTTAAAAACTATAAAAAAGAAATCTCATGAGATCCTAAGAATAATCAACAGCCAGCATTGTAGCAGCTTAATTTCAACTTTCAAAGTGGCAAAACTGCAAGAACCAAGACCCTCCATAACAACTTAATTAAAGAAGGCCCTCTGAAAAAGAGGAGCCTTGTGTAACTTTCAGAATGGCGGGGGGGGGGATGAATGTGCCCTACAAACATCTTGTGGAAGGCTGCTGCAGAAAAAGCAGGAACCCTTACAGAGTGAGCCTGCCTATAGAAAGGCATCAAAGGGAGCACCTGTTCCCAGGACCTTAACTGATACATGGGTCTGGACAGGGAGCCATGCCAGTCTGTCTATCTAGAATTGAATTCTCTACTGCATAGACAGAACTGCACATTTTGCCTGCCTACCACAAAAGCAACAGCCTTGAATCTCCCCTTTTTTCTGTACAGTTAGATCCCTACGTATGTTGCCTTGAGTTCTGTAACAGGAAAGGGCAGGTTGCAAATGTAATAAATGGATATCATCTAGCAAGGGGAATCTACATAAATTAAGTAATATTGTATTTCACAGGGGAGGGAAAGGCTTTGTTCCCTTTTGTGTTCCAATTCAGGCTTTTTAATAATAATCTTGCCAGCTTTCTTTTGCAGGTCTCCTACAACTGGTCAGCTTTGCTAACAAGTCCCCTTGGTTGGTTGCGGTTAGGTGGCATATTGCCAGAAAGAGTGAATGCACTGCGCAATGTGGACTGGGATACCAAATGTTGGAGATTTCCTGCGCAAAGTACAACAAGCTGGAAGGGAAAATGGAGAAGTTTGATGATCAATACTGCAGCAGCATCCCCAAGCCAAGCTCAAGGGAGAAATGTTCATCAGAATGCCACACTGGTGGATGGCGCTATTCAGCTTGGACAGAAGTAAGACAAAGGTTTGCGGGATGAATACAGCTGGGCACAGTGGTGGAAAAAGGGAAACGTGTAAAAGAAGGCCAGTATGATAAGAGCTGTTTGCAGTCAGCACTGAAAGCTATTGAAGGTTTTTACATTATTTACAATATTTTCAGTCTGCCTTTCTCACTGAGACTCAAGGTGGATTACACAGTATAAGTCACAGTAGAAAAGAGCAAGAGTCCAGTAGCACCTTAAAGACTAACAAAATTCGTGGCAGGGTATGAGGTTTTGCGGATCATTGCTCACTTCTTCAGAGGTATAAGTTGATAAAGGCAGCAGAAGTCAACAAGGTCTATAGGATGAGACATCCAGTAAGCAATGCAATAGGATTAGGATTGCAAATGTCTGGAACAGAACTGAAACAAAGTGTGAGTATTAACATGTCATGTTAAACAATGTGGAAATTACATAGTAGGATCATCCATACAACAACAGACGGTATGTACTATACACAGTATAGTCTACAGTCCCTATCCCTTCATTAAAGCATCTTTCTGTATGATTTTTTGACAATATAGCCCTATTACATTTGTGAAAATAATTCAGTTTTGCATAGTTTGCAAACTGCCAGGAACGTAGGAGCCTTGTGGACCTCTTCAGGCAGGCCATTCCATAAGATGGCGGTTAGAGAATGCAAGGGTACAAGCAGTCATTATCTTTCTTCCTTGCAGGGTGCAGAAGCCCCTGCTCGGGTGAACAAAGCTATTGTGGTGGAGTATAGGGGGAGAGTCAGTCCCACAGCCTTTGTCTAACATTCAGAAAGGGGTAATCCATTAAAGCGACCAGGGCCATCTCTGTCCCGTAATGCAGCCTGAAACCAGACTGAGAAGGGTCCAGAACAGATGAGTTATCCAAGATCTGCTACTTCTCTCTCAATCACTTTACTCAGAAACGTCAGGTTAGAGTCTGGGTGATAACCAGGCACATCATTTTTCTGTGGGGATGTTGTTTTTTTTAAGTAGTGGGTTAAAACTAGACTCTAGTCCATAAAAGCTTATGCTACAGTAAAAAAGTTGTTAAAGTGCCACGTGTCTCTTCCATTTTAACTGGAACTATATTTCCCATTGGAACCTGTGGAAACAAACAAAAGATTAGAATAAAGAAGAGGAACAATTGTAATAACTGTAATAGAGAAAGCAGAAGTTTGAAAGAACAAACAGAACCAGATACAGTTTTGGTGTGCACCTGTAATATATTTCTCTTTTTGCCAGTTTGTGTGTAGCAGAGAAGTGGGCAGTTCTTCTCTTTACTAGCTCTTTTTTCCTTCCTAAAAGTGTTCAAAGAGCTGTGGAGGTGGCACAAAAAGGCGCCGAGCTGTCTGCATGAATACTTTCAACGATGTTCTGGAAGACAGCAAATGCAGTCAACAGGAGAAGGTGACGGTTCAGCGCTGCAACGAACTGCCGTGTCCACAGTGGAGAACTGGTGATTGGTCAGAAGTAAGGGACTTTGTACATTAAAATGATGAGCAGCACAGTAGATTTTTGATGGTGGTAAACTTGCAGTACAGTGGGTCACATGGAAACATCATGAGTAAAAGAACCATACTTAAAATGGTTTCTTCCTCTTTCCCCCTCTCCTTTCTTCATTACTAACAGATCTTCGTTCCTAACATCTTTCATTACTGAGGTGGGTTCTCTGGCACCATATGAGCAAGTTGCCATACTGCCGTGGGGATGGTTGTTATGCCAGCAGCCCACATGGCTGTGATACTGAATTCCTGAGACCCAAAATGTTAATCCTCAACTGTGAACCTTTTTCAGTGAATGTTACACTGATAAGCTACAGCACTTGGTAACAGCTGCTTCCAGGGGCCTAAGGTTTCTAATTTCTTTTTCCAGTGCTTGGTGACTTGTGGGAAAGGGCACAAACACCGACAAATTTGGTGCCAGTTTGGAGGCGAACATATAAGCGACCGGCTTTGCAATCCTGACACAAAACCAGATTCCATGCAGGCTTGTCAGCAACAGGAATGTGCCGCGTGGCAAGTGGGACCATGGGGCCAGGTATTTGGATTCATTTTTCTCTTCCTTTTTGCTGCTAGTGTGGTTAAGCCCAGTGAGCTTCAGCAAGGAGGGCTCAAACAGAAGTGTCAGTGGGAGTTCTATGAATTTCTCTAAAATTTGGGCATGGTTTTAAGTTGGAACCATGAGAGAAGGAGAAGTTTAAGCCATTTTCTCCTTGTGCTATTTTCTCAATTTAGAAAAGCTCTGGGTCTCTGTTTTTATCAGGAAAACTGCACCGGGAAAAGGCTTAAATCTCCCCTCCTTTTGTCCTGTGTAGGGGTGTGCAAAAAAAAATAATCGGGGTTTTTTTGGTTCAGTATATTGGACCCCAAAATTATCAGTATTTCTGATATTCCCAAATTCCAAAAACTGATATGGTATTTCGATTTGGGGGTTTTTTGGGGGGAGGGGGTTCCTAAATGTTTGGCTCCATTATTTCCTGTGGAGAAACTTTCTGAGTGGCTGGTGGGGTTGTTTTTAAAGGTACAGGGACCAAAATTTCAACTGAACAAGGTGCCCCCAGCCATTCTCCATTATTTCCTATGGAGGGGGAGAGAAAACACCCTGTCAGCTGCTTCCAGGGCAAAAAGCCATGCCTGCAAGTAGCAGTCACTGAGAACAAAAAGAAAATTCAATGGAACAATTGCAGAACTCAGTAATCCCAGCAGAACCACAAGCCAATGTGCCAAGTCAGACAGAACCAAAATCAAACCAGAGAATCACTTCAGTGGAAACTGAAAGGGGGGATTTTTGCAAGCCCAGAACAACCAGTTGCAATGTACAGCATGCCCAGGAGAACCAGTCCCACTGTGGCAGTATAAACCAAACAGGACTAATGTCAAACCAGAGAATCTCTGCAGTACAAACTGAAGGGGGGCATTTTTTGAAGCCCAGCAGAACCATTTGCAATATACAGAATGCCCAGCAGAACCCAGTGCCACTGTGGCAATGCAAGCTCAACAGGACTGATGTCAAAGCACAGAATCACAACAAATGCAAGCAAGCCGGGGGTGTGTGTGTGCAAGCCCTGTACAAAAACCAGAAGGGAAGGCAAAAGAACCCCAGCAAAGAAAAAGAAAAACCTCTTGGAACTGACAAGACACATTTGAAATCAACAAAAGCAGCAG